>NC_142841.1:16666666-16969696 GCF_061612785.1 Hesperophylax consimilis | reverse complement strand
AACCCCCTATCTAGGCCTGAAAATAAATATTGAAGGGTGTCAGCCAATTAGATCTAAACGAAAGCTATAAAATTTAGAGTAACCAATCAGTGAACGGAGAGGCGTGCATCAACTACAGACAAAGGATTGAACTTTGGACCGGGCGATAAAATAGATAATTAACGACATTTCGATTCCCACCGAAATTAGAGGTGAACGCACTGTAAAGTAAACATCAACGTTCGAGGTGACCGAGCCCTGGGAATGTTTAGAGAAACTGAGACATTTATGAGGTATCGAACCATTGAAATCGAGGGCTTTGGAAGTTTTACAAGTTGTAAAGCACACACACAAAAATGCAATGAAAAAAAATTATAAACGTGATAGTATAAGAGAGGGCGGAAAAACTTAGGGAAATTACTGGCAGAATTTTCAACTGTAGTACAATTATTTATGATAGAAGGAGGGTGTCAAGTTCGATAAAGATCGTACTAAAGAGAGGTGAGAGTTTTGGAAACAATGGAAACTAATCGTTATCAATTTAAGATGAAGCGGACATATTGGTAAATCAATTTTGAATGAAAATCTCGCAAAAAAAAATAGACATTTTAGAAAAGTGCGGCGACCGAATGGAAGGATAATACAGAGATTTTGAGCTGCTACAAAGGTCCTAGGGACATGAAAATTGAGTATCAGAGGAAGGCAGTAAAGTTAAACATATAGCGATAGATTAGATTCAGGAAAAGTAGACATTTTACATGATTATCAGGGTAGATAGATATTAGAGTTACACGAGACGGCAGAAAAAGTGACATGAGATAAAAGGTTGACAGTCTCATGTGTATTTCAGAGGATAAACAATCGAAATTCGAACATGATTCTTATTTACGTTAAGGTGATAAGCCATTAGAAAAGCGATTAACTTTAACGTTGGGCTTATGAGATATTTAGATAAGGCAAAAGAGATTAAAACTAATGGCTCTAAAATTAAATTAAATTTACGACCGTAGTACATAAATTCAAGACGTAAACAGGTGTCCAGACATATAATTTATGTGAAATCTTGTATGACAAAGATAGAGGATGGGGCGGAAATTGGGTCAGGCAATAAAAGTGACAGATATCCCAGAGTCAAATTAGGCATATCTCCCATAGAAGTGTGGAAAACTATATATTAATTAATAATAAATGAAGTATGAAATTTTCCAGGAGACCACACACATCGGGAAAAGTGAAGAAAAGATAAAAGAAAGGGTAAAGAACGGAGATAGGAAATGATCCATGTGGAGAAAAGCGATACAATTCGAATTTATCCGTGAAATTAATAAATACGACTTGGAAAATGAGTAATTATAGAGTTATGAGAAATAACATAAGAATAAAGAAGAAATTGTGCAAGAAAACGTCGCGGATAAAAGAAAATCCAGAAAGATAAGGAAAAACTCAAGTCTGCGACATAAAGAGAGAAAGTACTGGTGAAAATGGAAAAGCTCATATAGGTAACAATGAAATTAAGTAGAATTTAGATAAATTGAAATTCGAAACTGCATAGTAAAGATTTCGACATGGATTTAAGCATTTTTCACACGAGGTGCATAAAATTGAGATCTATATATATGTTATTGAGGACGGACCTATCGCAAATTGAGAAAAAAAAGGAACACAAAACCATGATATTTTAACTACATATTGTATGGACCGTAGCACAAAGGGGAACCGGGCATTTAACGCAGGCTCACCCGATTCGGACCCTATTAAGTTAGCGACGTGAGATAAAAATTAACCGCCACCCAAAGCCGGACAACAGAAGATCGTATGTAGGAACGATCGAAATTAGGGGAAGGGGTGTTCGGATTTGCGGGTTGGTAAAAGATATAATCGATTATCAAAGGAAATTCAGATACGTCTTTTGGAATCTGAGAAGGGTATAAAATGGCGGTGCAGACCAGTTTTCGGGAGTCAGTCGAGGTTTTTGAAAACGGAGTTTACGTCGCAGTACTACGTCTATTGGTAAAATTCTAGTGAAATAATATAGTGTTAAATTTTGAACAAGTCTAAGTATTAAATTTTGAACAAGTCCCTGGACTTGTAAGTTTTGTGAAAAGTTAGAAATTTTAAATTCAGTTTAAATTCCTTTGAAAATCCCATCAGTGAAGTTTTGTTGAGTCAGTTTAATTTGGTTAAACAGTGAAAATAAATATAATTTAAACTCAGTACTTAAAAAGTGTTAAGTGAAGTGCAAAAAGTGATTACTGAATTAAAAATTAAATCAAAATTTAAAAATAATTATTTCATTCAAAGTGAAATTTAAATATCGATTGAGAGTTTTGTCGTTCATCTAGAGTGGATGTGCTCGTGAATTGATATTTAAAAATAGATTATAATTTAACATCAATTTGGATAAAAAAAAAAAAATAAAATAATAATAATAATAGTAATAAACATTTACATCTTAGTTTAAAATAAACACAATTTAAACAGTTCGAAAAAGAAAAAAACAACAAATGCTCAAACCTTTGTTCTAAAAGTAACAGTTCGAAAAAAAATTTAATTTATTAAGAATCGAGTTAATTAAAAGGTTGCGCAATTCGGAAATATTTTCTTATAAATTTATATAAAAAGAAATTTAGAATCAATAAATTGATCGATTAAAACCCATCGTGCGCATAGCGACCGTGTTAAAAGTGTTTGTCGTTCTAATCGGAATTTTAAACATCAAGCCACTATTTCGAAAAAGAATTTGAGATGGCTATCACTCAAAGCCTAAACTAGAAAGGTGTTATTAAATCAACGGGTTTTCTGGATTAGGATTTCGTTCGGAAGAAAAATTAATTATCAGCTAATTTATATGATTCAAGCAAGAATAAAATATTACATAGGAATAAATAGTCAAAGGATTTATTTGAAATTAGTCGGAAAATACAGTTAATTAGGTAGTTTTTCTTCATCAAGGTTGTTGTGTACCACCCAACCGGAAATACCTTGATTGGGGTAAGTTTTCCTTTTATAAATAATTTTCAGGTCCCAGGAGACACAGAAGGGCTGTGAAATGGAAGTATATCAATTGAATATTAAAGTAAAACAACAAAAAGGAATTACACACTAATAGATGTAATATTTGTATTTATCTATATAAAAAAATAAAGTAATATATTGTATATAAAGAATATATATGAGTAATGTATGTGCCTACTGGTATATATATATATTTATAATTTAATCAGAATATCGAAATGGTAGCAATCTTAGATACCTACCTGAGGACATATCTATATTATTGAAAAAGAAAATATGTATTTATTAATATTCCAGACTATGAGGAATCATATATTTTATATTTATTTATTAATATATGTACTCTTATTTAACATATTTTGACAATCGAGATATGTGTACTTAAATATATAATTATATTTATTCTCCATCTAACCTCTAGTAAATTTACTAAATTCGGAAAATGAAATAATAGTCTAACTTCAAAAAGGAATTAAAAATATTTTAATTAATAATGCACAATAAAAGTAAAGAGGCACAAGTGACTTCTAAGGAATTTTAAAATAAACAAATCTCACATTTAGGTTAGTGTGTCAGGAGATGTTTATATTATTTGTTTACAAATAAAAACGTACGGGGAACTGGGTCAACTGCATAGTTTGAAAACGACCTTGGCCGCAACTAGATAATCATCAGGATGTCATTGTGCAATGTGGAGCGATTTGGGTCATTCACAAATGCCTATTGTTCACAAACGACAATTGAAAAATCACGGGTTAGCAAGATTTATATCGAAAAATTACATGAAACATTTAAATATCACTGATTAGATAGTCGCATAGGATTTTATTAGTTACCTGAAACAGCTGGAAGCTGCGTGCTTACAAATACCTATCATTCACAATCGACAATTGAAAAATCTTGGGTTAGTAAGATTATATCGAATAATTATACGAAACATTTGAATATTATTGATTGGGTGCTCATACAGGTCCCCATCAGTTACCTGAGACATTTGAGAGTCGAGTACTCTCTAATGTGGCAATCAACTACTTGAAACAATTGGAAAATCACGGGATAGGATGAACAAAAATTAATGTTGAACCCTGGAGGTAAAATTCAAAACAAATACAGTTCATCCAATAGGAGGCAGTGGTCGCTCCTATAACAAGACCATTAACCAAACCAAATAGAGATGGCGATTCTCTTAAATAAAAACGTCAAAACCAAACAAACAAAAGCCTGGAGTTCGATAGCTCTCCAAAACAAACTATCAATAAGATCTTATTTTACTATTATTTATTAGTATCACCTTATTAGTACGTATTTATTCGGTTACCAAACCTAGGACTTCGCAGAGTTCTTGGCACGAGATCCGAGCTTGGGATGCGAGGTAAATAGCCTTGTATTGCAAGTTATAAACCTTTCCCAAAAACGTATGTATACATATATATCTTCTGTACTGTTTACTGGAGGATGCGGACCTGCATACAGCTTGCATTTTAGGTCTTCTGGACTATTCTCGCATTTTCTCTTAAACGTGGAATGAGGATTCACGACCCGTAAGTCCACACCAACCGTGAGTATATGATCGTATATAGGACGAAACCGGTTCGCCCTAAGTAAATTGTAGTCCAAGGAGGGGTCGGAATTTGGGGGTATCGGGACCCGAGGGGAAACTTGAAGGCAGTGCATGATGACGTGGAAGGTTCTTTGGGACGCGATAACTTAGGTATCAATCAAAGAACCGTGTCAAAAGATTGTGCGAATTTCTCGTTGACTCACGATCATCTCGTTTACTTGTAGGAGGTTAGGAGCCAAATTATGCCAGCAAATGGGCTATTCCGAGTTCGTCAAATATGCAATTAACTAATTACATTAACCTATTAAATCAATCTTTACATGTACTTTATAGCAGCAGAATCAAAAAGGAGTGGCGCCAAACAGACACAAGAGTTTACCAAAATCAAATTTACTAACAATTAACCATTTGAGTTACATTAAATTACTTGTCCAAATAAACATGTATAATATCTTTTACCTGCGATTAACTACGACTTTGTTAGGGTGCAGGGAATCAGAATAGTTACAATAGGGAAGCTAACTCATTCAGAGAAATCATTTAAGTCTAGGTTTGCAATGGAAAGACTAATACAACTTTGAAACGCAACGCCTTGATCAGAACCGAGAGGGTTACCACAAAATGAAAGTAATTAAAATCCTATATCATAAATCAAAAAATTACACAACGTTTGATGGAATTTAATTACAATATAAATACGGAAATATTTTCGTTCAAGTTCGTAAATAACGTATTAATTAGTTAAGTACATATGTCTATAAAGATATATAGTACAAGAGAGCTTTAAGTAGCTCGTAACAACTAGCCTACCTACCTACAAGTCGACTGTCAAACGCTCTACATAAAAATCTAAAAAACATCACCAAAATCACTGTAATAAAACCAAAAAAGTGTCAAACTCTACTCACAGTGTCATCACTGCGTTTCGCGCTGCTTATATAAATGTGATAAACAAATTAAGTATAAAAAAAACGAAATAGTCAAGTGATAAAATAGTGAAACTAAATCTGTAAAATCGTGTGTAAAACGGTGAAACCTAACGGTCTAAAAATTACTCTGTGGCTACCCATATTGATAAGTGAAAAGTTAACACCTATTTAAGTTTTAAGATTGTATCTAAGTGAAATTTAGGATCATATTATCAGTGTCCATAATTACTTTGACATTAAACAAAATTCAAAACAATATACCTATCTCGCTATTGGTCAAAAGTGAGATCGCTTCGTGCTAAAATTTTGCGGAAAACTATTTTTTAGGCGTTGAGGATTATTAACCACAATGCTTTACTGTGAAGGTTGCCTAAACCCAATAAATAAAGATGAGTATATGTTTACGTGTACCAAGTGCAAAATAACATTTCACAATAATTGCCTCAATATCTCTGATTCCAAATACAAAAAAATGGCAGAAAAAAATAAAACTTCTTGGAAATGCCCAAAATGCCTAATCAGACCAGGATCACCGTCTACATCCTCGGCTGCAAATACCGACGATGATGATATGCTCTTTATTCGTCTGACCAAACATTTTGACCAAAAGGTCACTGAACTTAAAAAAATGTTCGAAGACGAAATTAAGGAACTGAAGAGAAGCAACGAATTTATAAGTAATCAATATGAAGATCTGTTATCAAATTTTAAAGTACTACAAGACCTACAAAAAGATACACAATCCTTACGTGAAATAAATATAAAGAATGACTTAAGAATTTCAAGCCTGGAAACCAGACTAGCCACTATGGAACAAAATAATCTCTGCGACTGTGTGGAAATGGCGGGTGTTGAATTTCGGCCGGGAGAACAACCAGCTGAAGCCGTTCTTCGGGTAGCCAATTCCCTTGGTATGCCATTGTTGCAGCAGGATCTACGCCTTGTGACCAGGACCCAGGACCGCAGAACTAACGCCCCCGATAAACTGCAAGTAAATTTCTACAACCAGAAAACGAGAGATATGGTCTTATCTTTCAAAAATACAGCCAAAATACTTAACCCAAAATCACCCATTTATATTAGTGAAGTGCTTACGCCTTACTATAAGGAATTGCTGTGGAAAGCAAAACAAAAGGCTAAAGAAACAAAATTCGAATTTGTATGGTTTAAAGCCAATAAATTACTCGTTCGTAAGGGTCCGGGGGAAAAAATCATTCAAGTCAAACATGAAAGTGACATTAAAAAAATGGTATTGTAGATTTTTAATTCTAGAGAAAACCCTTACTGTAATGGATATTATTAAAAATGGAATGTATTACCAATTATAGGACGTCAAATCCTAAATTCTGTAAAAATGTACTACAAACACACTCATCCTCTCTTCAAATCTTACAGCAAAATATTAGATCAATTTCCAAGAATTTTGACGAATTCTTGCTACAACTTGATAATATTGGAACCTCTTTTCATATAATTATTCTTACTGAATGCTGGATACCAAAAAATTATGCTCCTAAAATTTTGAAAGGGTATGATCACTACAGCACTTCAATACATACTAAACAAAATGATGGAGTTGTTGTCTATACCAGAACTGACCTGATTGGTTTATCTGTCAAGGAAATCCAAGTCAGCGGTGCAAACTGTTTGCAAATAACTCTCAAAAATGACACATGTATCTTAGCAATATACCGTTCTCCATCCTCTTATAATATTTCACCATTCCTAAAATCAATTAATAACTGTTTAACTGAATTATGTAATATTAAAAATTGTATTATTGCTGGTGACCTCAACATAAATATTCTGCCCACAAACGAACATCCTCAGTGCCAAGAATACTTAAATACGCTCACTTACCATGGATTCCAAAGCACCATAAACACTACCACACGTGCTACATTAGACTCCATTTCATGCATCGACCACATCATGGTCAAATCCAACTGCCCAGTAATATCTATTGTATATGAATCTTCACTTACCGACCACTACACCACTATTCTTTCCATACAAACATGCAACAGAAAAGACAAACATAAAAACACAACAAATAAGAAAAAAATCATTCAAATCAATTATGATTGTGTTCGTCAATCTCTGATGAGTAAATCATGGTCAGAATTACTTAACATTACAAATCCAGAAGACGCCTGGACGTACTTTATCAATTACTTACAGACTACCATTAACGAACATACAAACATAATTATAAAACATATACCAAATAATATTTTACCAATTAAGCCATGGATTAACCACACTATTATTAAATCTATCCGTAAACGTAACAAACTCCACAAAAACGTTATTAACAATCCTTATGATATACAACTTCGAAACTTTTATAAAAGATATAGAAACATTTGTACCCAAATAATAAGAAAGGCTAAAGAGATATATTACAAACAGAAAATAGAAAACTGTAATAATGATCCTAAAAAACTTTGGAAAACACTTAAAGAAGCCACCCACTCTCAACCTAATCCTACGAATGACTTAAAACAACTAAAAGTAAATGATAAAATATTTAATTTTTCTAGTAATCCCGATATTATTGTTAATCATGCAAATAAATACTTCTCAAAAATAGGTGAACAACTCGCAAAAAATATCGATGTAAACCATACCAACTCCAGTTCACTAAGCTGTAATACAAATTTGCCCAACAACTTGCATTTTAGTCTAAAACAAATTTCAAATGAAGATACTAGATTGATCATAAACTCATTAAAAAACTCGTCTTCAACTGGCTTGGACGATATATCAAATATTGCCTTAAAAAAACTTGTATCAGAAATAACCACTCCCTTAACAAATCTTATTAACCTAAGCATCCTAAAAGGCCGATTCCCCGACAATCTAAAACACGGAATCATAATCCCAATACATAAAGGAGGCTCTAGAGCGGACATAACGAACTATCGTCCAATTACATTACTAAATTCACTATCTAAAGTCTTTGAAAAAACTATTAATAATCAACTAATTGAATACCTTGAACAAAATAACATACTATCACTCAACCAGTTTGGATTCAGGAAAAATAAAGGCACCTCCGAAGCCCTGGCAACAGTTACCGATTTTCTAAATGAAAACTTAGACAAGGGATCAAAATGCATATCAATATTCTTAGACCTGTGCAAAGCATTCGATACTATCTCTCACTCTAAACTTTTACAAAAACTATCTAATATTGGTATAAATGGTGATGAACTTACTATTATTAGCGATTACCTGTCAAACCGAAAGCAAAGTGTGAAAATCAACAACTGCAATAGCAATCAATTACCAATTAGCTACGGCGTGCCTCAAGGAAGTGTTTTAGGTCCTACCCTGTTCTTAATATACATAAATGAATTATGTAATCTTCAAATAGATGCCAAAATTGTAAGTTTCGCTGATGATACGATTCTCCTCTTCAAATCAAGCAATTGGAATGATGTATACATAAAAGCTAACAGGGGCATAACTGTGGTTAAAAGATGGTTAAACAATAATACACTAACAATGAATGTGACCAAAACTAAATACATTGAATTTAGTATTAATCCTTCCTTAAGAAACCCAGAAAATCAAATTAAAATTTGTGCTTGCAACCTGACAAATCCGATAATATGTGATTGTCCTTATTTAGAACAGGTAACTAAAATTAAATACTTAGGTATTATTTTTGATAGCAATTTAAAGTGGAAAGAACATATAACCTCTACAGCAAACAAACTTAGAAAATTCATTTATTTTTTTAGACAAACTCGCAACTTTCTCAACCTAAGCCAGCTCAAAACAATCTACTATGCACTTTGTCAATCTTTAATAGAGTATGGTATCATAGCATGGGGAGGAGCAAACGCTGCCGCCATTGATCCAATATCTAAAGCTCAGAAACTTATAATAAAGATTATCCTCAAACTACCAATCACAAGCAGTTCGGATGAAATCTTTAGGAAAATCTGTGTTATGGACATTAGGCAACTTTATGCCAAAAACATACTAACATACCTCTTCAAACACAAAACTACTTTTGACAATATCCAAACTGCTCGTGATACTAGAACAAAAGGACATAATTTCTTACAAATCCCTTTCGCTAAAACAACTTTTGGCCAGAGAAATTTTAGATATTTTGCAACAAGGCTATATAATGCTCTCCCACTAGCCATTAGACTGAACGAATTTTTTCTGAAATATAAAACAGACATCAAATCTTGGATCATCAGCCAAGACAGATCCATGATAAATTTTTTTATAAAAATCCCTACATAAGTATGTACTCCAACTAGATGCTGATTAACAAATGTATCATTTATTATTATTATTTATTATTTTCTATCTTTTTCACAATGTCATTTAATGTGGTGAAATATTTAATGTATCAAAAAATATGTAAACATTTTTAATGTATCAAATACGTCTGTCTCGACACAGGTTTATCCTAGTGAGACAGACATCGGAAAAAAAAACCTGTAAAAGAAACTTTATATTGATAATAAAAAAAAAAAAAAAAAAAAAAAAGCTTTCTGTAGATATCAAAGAAATTAAGGGTCCAATTTTCATGGAGGCTTATGTGTTGTAGGGAGGAATTTTCCATCCCTGCGAACACATATGCAAAGCCTTAGAGAATTTTTTTTTTTTTTTAAATATCGGTCATAGCCAAGAGAGAAGGAAATTTTATATTGTTTTTAAACAAATAAAAGTGCGGCGAAAAGATGGAGAATATCACAATATGTGTAGTGAGTACAATGTTAAGATCATTCATTTAATATTAGATACATACCCACGTATAAACGATTTATTTTCAGTTCCTTTTGCTTAGCGTAAACCGCTATTACCCTCTTGTTGAAATATGGCTGCTGGATAAAATATTTAGTTATAAAATTGCTTAAAATTCTTTAGATTTCTTTCAAAAATTATCGTTTTCCAAAAAACTCCCCTTATCCCTTTAAAATTTAAAACTAACAGAGCTGGGAACTTCTCCCCAGACTTGCGTCACTGTGAGAAAGTTCTAGACATCGATTAATCGCTCATCTCATAATGAAATGTTGTATATTGTATCGAAGAAAGCTGTAAGCAGAATATTAGTAGATGTTAAATTGAAGGCACAATATCGACAGTAATATCACAGGCACGCGTTCCCGTTTAACATGCTTCTGAACGAGCTGTTCCTTCCAATGCGGTGGTAAAGGTTCAAACGCCGTTCTCGGTAAGCTTATATTGGGAAAGAATTGCACGTACCTGCGTTTTCGAGTTTTCACAGAATATGCAAACATAATAGTAAAATTCTGGGTCGCAATCGAAAACGAACTGCTACAAAGCAGTTCATGGTGTTTATGGTATGTTCGCATAGGCAGTGGGTCTTCAAGTCACGCATGCACGTTATAACCGAATCGAGTTTTGTAATGTGATGAGTTATGTCAAATGTGTAGGTTGTTTGGCACTCGGAAGCACTTAGCAACTGGCCGCTAATGGTCCCAACGCAAGCATAAATATTAGAATCACACTTATAGGAATACATCCATACCAGTAACATACTATGAAAAACTATCAACATTAAAAAGACATTCGTTCAGAATTGGAGAAATTCGCAGTTTTGCCTTTGGGAAAAAGGTATATTTTCCGACCACAGTTAGTTAGATACTTTTTAACCTACTTCTAACCCCACTCCTTCCCCTCCCCTATATCCTTCAGCCCAACAAAATATAAAAAATAAAACATGAATGTCATGGTTTCACTAGCTCCAAATAAATCGAAAAATCTATTGTAAAATGAGAGTTATTTTCATTATTTACAAAAGTAGTAGATTTTAATGGTATAAAATGTATGTGTAATAATAACATTACTTAAACAAAAGCCAGGGCAAAACTATTTTATAACCGAGGTAGAACGTAATTAATCGCAAGTAACGTAATAAAAATATTTATAACATGGCGTAAATTACGCTTTTTTATACATTAATGCGATATTAATTTGGAATACATTTAAAAGACCAAGCAATTCAGATAATTAAAAAATATTATTAAGAAACCCTTATTTTTATTTTTTTTTCACAATTTATCAAAAAAGCTTAAGAATAGCGTTTGAATAAAAAAATACTCGGTACCTACCTACCTAATAATTTTCCCTAACATCCGCCGCGTTCCAAAAGCTCAAATATAGAACCTTCCACGCATGGTTTTCAATTTCCTGTTTGATTTAATAGGAGTATAGACATAAGACCAATATTTATATTGCACAAAGGATGTGTGAAACTAATCCAAAATTCAAACATATTTTTGAAATATGTTTAAAATTTTATATGCTCCGAATTTTGCGAATAATAATTCAATAATTCATAGAAATATTTTTGAATGCCGTTTTATAAATGAGCTTAAGTTGTTAAAATATTTCAAAGGGCAAACCTTCCGGGAAGCACTTAGACCAACCTTTTAAGTTTATTAAAACATAAAGTAGCCACAGCTATTTATTTAATATAATCAACAAAAGCAAAGGTCGTACAAACCGCAATCACCTCTGGGAAAACAAA
This sequence comes from Hesperophylax consimilis, assembly GCF_061612785.1. Taxonomy (NCBI): domain Eukaryota; kingdom Metazoa; phylum Arthropoda; class Insecta; order Trichoptera; family Limnephilidae; genus Hesperophylax; species Hesperophylax consimilis. The sequence continues at coordinate 16,957,689 of NC_142841.1, read as the reverse complement.
TTCACATCATACTTTTGGTAAACAGTTATGAGCCCTAATTTAACAAATAGGTTATATAACTTTACAGATAGAGGTGGAGCGAATATACTAGAATAGATGTTTGGAACAGATATGTCAAAGATACTTTCGTACTTAGTATTTATTCTTAATTATTGCGTGTCTTGCGCGTCTTGCGAGTTTACGCATCTTGCGTATCTTGCGCGTCTTGCAAGTTTGGCGCCTATTGTGCGTCTCGTATACGCAAGACGTGCAATAACAAATACTAAGTAAGATATTATCCCGCGTTTTACGCGTGTTGCGAGTCTTGCGCGTCTTGCGAATCTTGTAGTATACGCAAGACGCGCAAGACTCGCAAGACGCGTAATACTGACAAACAAATACAAAGTAAGAAAGTATCTTCGATACATCTGTTCCAAACATCTGATCTATCTTTTACTTGTGCGTCCCGGTCAGTTGTCTGACCTGAGTCCACGATCTCTTCAATTCAGTTTTTCAAGAACAGTTGTTTTTAAGTTCTTGTTTTTCGAAAATTGTGAGTTGAAATACTAGTAGATACATTTATACTATAAATAATAGTCAATAGTTTAACATTTTATATTAAATTTGTATGTTTCATAGTAATATGATAACATATTGAATGACGTGTCCATAATTTAACCCCAAGTTGTGTAATGGACCCTTATCGATTATCATTTTACAGACACTAAAAATTATTTCTTACCCGAAACGCATCTAATTTCTCATAGTAACTAATATAGGGCACTTTAACAATTTTTTCCTTAAATTTTTGTTCTTAACTTATCGCCATCGAGTTTTATGATGATTTGTGTTAACGTCTGATGAAAAGATTTCCGTAAAAAATGTGGATAATAATATATATTTTTTTTTCATTAAAACTGAAATATATTTTTTTAAATACACATATCAGAATAACATAAAATAGTTATGGATTGTTATATGTTTAGTTATAAGCATATATTGCAGTATAATGTAAAGTTTTATTTTATGATTGAAAATGAGAAAGGCTGATATTTTATTGAAAAAAGACCTTGAATACACGGGTAAAGATGCATTAATGAAATTATTTGAGGAAATTACGGAGAATCAAGCTGAGGATACGAAGGTGGGAGGAGACTGATGAGATGAGATTTCCCGTGTTAGTTTCAAGTCCTCCAGATTCAGTTCGTATGAGCGCTGCTAAGAATAATCTCGATTCCAAACCTTTCGGTGCGGTAGCGAGTTTTACTCATATTGTAAAGATTACAGAAGCTGATTGTCTTCAGATAAGGTCTTTGACTTTTCTAATACAAATTCGAATAATACGATTTGTTTAGGAATGTTATATCCATAATCTCACGGGTGTACCAGTATATATTGACTTATGATTTGAAAATTCCTTATTAAAAATTGCATAATCCGAGCTAATTTGCCATTCCTAACTATACCATTCCCATTATTGGGAAATGCTGGAAGTGCTAAAACGGGGAAGGAGAAGCAGAAATCGTAGAGAACTTGAAAGGGGGGTTGAGTTTCTTCACGCAAAAAAACCGTTTTAAAAATGGAAGATTACAAATTTTAATATTATTTGTACTCGCAAATATTGATAAGCTTAATAGCTTTTTTTATGTTTCCTTATTGCCTACCCCTGTCTGCGCATATTTTTATGACGGCTTAAAAGGGTTAAGGTCAATGATTTTCTTGCTACAATATCGCGGCAGTTAAGAGTAACTACCATATTAAATTCGATACGGAGATTTCGCTTTTGCTATTGCCTTCTGAATTCCGAATCTCAATTTCATTTATTTTAAATTACACGGCTGTGGTTAAGAGGTTGTAACTAATATCTTCTACTTGTCTATGGTTATTAAAGTATGAATTACGAGACGATGATAAATAATTTTTTATTGCAATTTTTATCTCTTACTGGGCTATTCAAAACTTTATTGAACCATCTCGGCAACATTTTGTGTTATTTGGGATTGTTAAAGCGTTATGACTATGATCTTATTACTTTTTCTGTCTCTTAACAGTTTCATAGCACCTATTAAAAATATTGCCAGAAAGATTAAAAACATTTTCTCGGTGCGAATTAAAATGAGCAAAATTTACTGTTTATTTGTTTAGGGTAGGGGACTGACTACCTATTTAAAATCATATAAACATAAATTTTTTTAACCGACTTAATAATGATAATATATAATATCTTGCCGCCACGAAACAAGGGTCGTAAATCGTCTCCACAGGTGTTTTGTATTTTTATTTTTCAGAAAGAGTTCAGAATATTCAGAACACGTCTAAAAATTACGGCAATGTATTATAATTCCCTTTAATTTAGCCCAGAAGTACTAGTGCAATTCCTGCTCGGGTCGGTACGGGACTATGCACCTTTTAATTAATGCGTTTTGTGCAAACGTTTCACGTAATGCTCACTGAAAATGTGATTTTAATTAAAGATTGGTAGCGAAAGACGTCTTTTTTTAATTTAAAAAAATATACGGGAACGAAAATTATTATTTATCGTATTTTTTTAAAACACATTTGTGATGCAACGATATGAACACTGTTGTACGAGCCCAATGTTTATTCACGTAAAAAAATATGAAACATCATTTTTTAATTTTGTTAAAAGTTAAAAAAACAGCTAATAATAAATAGAAGATATAATAGAATCAAACGGCCTTTTCCTTTTTTTAATACAAATACAGCACTAGTCCCAACTTCTCCAAACTGTCCGAAGCTATTGGGACAATGGCATCCTCAATCATTATTTATTAATTATTTTTTCTATAAAACATGTTGTGACGTCTAAAGCAGTGGGAAGGGAAGGATATGCGAAAATGAAGGTTCTGAAGTACCTTGCTATTCAGATCTGGTCACCAAACACGGTTAGAGTAATTTTGGGCAACGTTTCGATTCTGAATGATTGTCTTCCTTAGGGGCGATATTGGTGCACATGACGAAAGAACATGCCGCTAACCTACCATATATAGGAATTCGAGTGAATTGTGTGAAAGCTCACCGGAATCCCCCATCACGATATACAAATTTGACGCCGTTAAAAAACAGTTTTAGTTAGCCGTGCTTTGAGCCAGGTCATCACATTGAGCACACGGGAGTCATGGTTTTTTGCTTTCCCTGTAATTACATTCCCTTCATCCTCCACAGCGGGATCACAAAGGCTGGCTGGCCGGAAACAAGAACCTGCAGTGGTTGTGGGGTATTTATTGCCAAGTGGTTTTTATCCATAAGACAAGGGTCCTTAATAGGCCAGTTCGTGCACTCTTTAGACGGCTACCGTCTTCGATCTGCTTGCAAGCACATTATGAAAGATTTATAAAAAAAACAGTTGAATTATTCAATTCTCCCTAATTTCCCTTTTGAAAAAACCGTTTGTATAAGAACAACATAGTGAAATATATGTTTTTAAGAATATTTCTTCATTTAATATATATATATTGTAAATACATTTCCTAGTGCGCTTAACAAGTTCACACATGTGTTTGTTCCATTTCATATGTTGGTTTATAATTACACCGAGGTACTTTATTTCAGTTATTTGGTTTAAAATGGTAAATGAAATTTTTTTTTGATATTTTTACTGTGTATAATTTTGAGTATAATGTTGGGGAAAGTTTTGAGTTTATTTATTGATTGAGAAGCAAGAATATAAAGAGTTTTTTTGGCATTAATTAAGAGAAGGTTTGTATCAAACAGTATTTAAGGATTTGTATTTTCCTTTATAATATTCCTGACCCTTTACTATGATGACAGTGTCATCCACGTTGAGGTTTTGTTTAAAACTATAGTCAACATATAAGATGAAAAGTAATAGACCCAATACAGTGCCTTGCGGTATTCCAATCACCTGTAAGGGTAGATTTAAAGTATTGTTTATTTTTACAACTGTTTTGTGAAGATAACTTTTTAGTCAATTTAATGCTCTGTCATTAAAACCCACTACACGTAATTTTTGTATTCGTTCGACATGAGATATGCTATTCTTGTTGAAACGATGTACGCAAATTTTAAATGATAATCGGAAATATTTTTTCTGAAGCAGTGAAAAATTTTGATCCATGCTTTATTTAGATTTATGAAAATTGCACAGAATTTTTGCCAGAAATTTATCGGTTAGTACCACTCTTTTTTAGCTCTTTCCAACGTCTTTTTGATATTGAGCTATAAAAAATAGATTTATTTTAATAATGACGCCCTAGTTGTTCTATTTTTCTTTAAAGCAAAATTAATATTAAACTACATATACGTCCATACGGAAGTATGCAAGCAGACACTTTTAATTTAAGTATAATTCATATAAACGCTGTATTGTTTGTCTTGAATAGAATTTTGGAATTAATTAACTAATAGTGATAATTGTTTTTAAATGTATAGTAGTAATGTAGACGCATTTAATTTAGTTTTAATTCTGAAAGGTCGTTTTACACCAAGGCTCAATTGAGAGTACTGAAACGTGCCGCAAATATACCATGTATTATTTTTAATTAGTAAATTGTGAAATAACACAAATGAATCAAATTAAATTTACTTGCGCACTTCGGGATTTGAACCCACGACCTACGGATTGCGAGTCGAGAGCCTTACCCTTCGAACAAGGAGGCCACAAATTTAATGGAACTCGGTATAGTTAAATTGCTCGTCGGTGTAAATATTTGTAGAAAGTTGGTTTAATACACTATCGGAGTTTCTTTTACCAACTTTTTTGTCCACTTCGCAAAGAATAACTTAATTTACAACTCTGATCCATTACACTACAGTTTTTCTTTTGAAAAAAATAGAAATGAACTTATCAAGGCGAAAGAAACGTGACTTGGAAACAACATTAACTTAGGGAGCAAACATTTGAACATATGTAATAGACAGTGATAAACAGTGGAGCAGTATTTTTCACAGTTCACGGGAGCCCAGATAGGGGAAGCGATACTTTTCTTTCTGCTGAGGAGGGAAAAAAATGCATCACTTCCGCCATGAGCCCTAATGGGGTGGAAGGAATCTGCGGTTTCTGTAAAATGCATCACCCTAACTTCACCCTAATATCGCTTGTTGACTTTCTCTCTTTTTGGTAGATTATTTCTCTTCCAGATCTCGGTCAAACCCACTTTATTGTGAAAGACCTATAATACACGGGTGAAGATACATTTCTGACATTATTTGAGGAAATTACGGAGAATCAAGCTGAGGATTTGGAGGTGAGAGGAGACTGAATATGAGATTTCCCGTATTAGAATCGTATTCAGTACTTATGAGCGCTGCTAAGAATAATCTCGATTTTGACCCTTTCGATGCGTTAGCGACTCCTACTCATATTGAAAAGATAATGATTTATTAAGCTGATTGTTTTCAGATAATGAAAACTTGACTTTTCTAATATACAATCACCAGAAGTTACTCCTTCTACAACTGCGAATACTATCAAATATCGGAAACAAAGACTTCGTGTGCCTACCAAGCATACTTCGCACAAGTTTTTCCCAATAAGCATTATTCATGTTGAGGTGGATTTGTATCAACTGATTATTATTTTTTTGACTTTTTGGTATATTTTTGTCTCTCAGTCAAACAAACCCACGAAGTTGTTTTCGAAATAGTAAAGTTAAACAGACCTTGCGTTTTCCTATAGAATATACAGGGTGTAAAGTAAGGTAAATGACACCTGACATTATTTGGAGTAAAAAATGTAACTGAAATTTTGAAACCCAGTGACATTTATTCGATTTTATTTTTCAAAATAATTTTTTTTCATCCACACGTCGTCACTGGTCAATCAGCTGAGTAACGGCCCAATCCCTCATCAGACCCTAAATGTCCAATGACTACTGATTTTTCAATGTTTTAAGTTGAAAAAAACATTAAAATGTCACCGGAGACTAACACTGATTTTTTTTTAATCCATATAATGTCAGGAATCACTGGTTAAAGTAAGACAAGTACGTCTCCACCCTGTATATGTATACATACATTGCCTGTATAAATATATATATTTATATATGTATTAAATTACGTTTACATATTCCAGGTCTCATTAGAATGACAAATGGTTTTCAATAGAGACTTTTTCCTGACGAACAATACTTACATGACATTTAAAAAAATCACCTTCTTAATTCTCTCGTCCAGTTACCATCTGTGTCCCATAGTCCGCTACGAGGACAAGCGACGGATGTACCGCGTCACTACATTCTTCCGAACGCTTAGCTGGAATCTCTCCCAGGGGAGCAGAAGACTACAGGAGTAACAGGAGCCTGGAGCCAGTGAGATGGTTCAATCTGTGTGATTGCCGGCGGTGATGGATTGTCACTAAAGAAGAAAAGAAGAAGAACGCAACTATTCTGTTCTCCGGTTTAAATTGAATGTCACCTTGTGTGTTTTTTTTGCCCCAATTGATGTAAAAGCTTTTGAAAAATTTTGCAGGTAATTTTACTCGTGAAATTGATTGTATTTGTGTATAATTAACTAACATCGATGGAAAATTTTTATAGTAAGGTTAGATTATAGTGATTGGATGTTATCTAAAGGGAAAATGGGATAATAAAACGATTATGTAGGTACTTTTGTATTGAACGATAAAGTTTGGCTTGATTATGTTACCACCTAACATATTAATTAATTTTTTGGCGGTATCATTCTGAAATATTTTATAATATGTTAAAATTGAAATGGTAAAGTGTAACTTTTTAATCATAATAAAAGTGATTTGAATTAGACTGAACTGAAGCAAAGAGAGAAATTCAAACTATAATTGCCCACGTAATAAGACTGCAAGCCGCAACCTAAAAACGTCAATATTAAATTCAATTATCCAAAGTCTTGCAAAAGAAGGCCACGGAAAACGTATCGTAACTGCAGTAACGTATATAATTAGTATTTTACTATAGAGCTATGTAAATTTTATAATAAATAAATAGCGCGTATTGTATACTAAATCATAGTTCTAGAAATGATCGCCTTATTTGTGTTCTGTTGGAAATGAATATTTTAAGAAACTCAAAATTTTTGTTTGTTTTTTTTTGAAGTTTTGAGATTTTCCGTGTAAACATATTTTAGAAAGACGATGAACAGAATTCACCTGAAAAGGTTAGTCTTGCAGTGAGATGAATAGAAGATTTCAGAGCAGATTTAATATCCAACACAGTTTAGTTGTGTGAAGTCCACAGAGATATCCGTGACGTAAACCTGATTCCGGGCTGGCTGGGACACGTGACAGGACAGAATAATGAGTTAAATGGTTCCAGGAAATTACTCCCTTATTCTTTTATACTCTATTTGTATACTAATAAAAATAAGTAATTTATTCCCTTTTTTGTTGTTGTAACAAATAAATATAATGATATCGTAACTGAGGTCTCCCGTGCCGAGGATTTCATTTACAGATGATTAGAATTTAGTAGTATGAATGTAGACTGTATTTGTACACTATGACTATTTTGAAATTTGATTAAGTATAGTTACTTTTGTAATTATTGCTTACTCGGAAATTGAATCTTTTTACTAAAAACGAATTTGGGAGCTATTGAAACATGGCAAACATGAACAGGCGATAAAAATGGTTTATGGATTTGTAAAAGATAAAAAAAACTATGTATGCATACGGTTCAGTCAATATTGCGATCTGTTCCAGTTTTGGATGCACTATCGATAAAAAAATACCATGCACAGAATTATCACTAGTCAGTTGTGGTCTAACTTTATTTGCTAATGATCCTAAAACATTAATTTCGATTCAATCTGGATCGTAATTAGGCATATCTACTTTGAACTCCATGCCGTAAACATTATAAACCCGTCGATTCAAAACCATCCGTCCAATTTTATTTTCACTGCCATCTATCATATATTTTCTGTTAAATGATAAACCATCACAGACTATAGTTTACTATTACAGTGAATAATTTACAGTTGTAGTACTGTGGTGCACATAACAATGTAGTTTTAAAATGTGCGATAAATAGTCCCAATTAACCGAATTCCGTTTAAATTGACCTCTTCCTGAAAAGCCAGCAACCGACGTACAGTTGAGTTCTTTAATGTTATAAAAAAACTATGTTAGTAGTTACTTCTGCGATGCTTTCACTAATGGTTGAATAGGCAATTCATCCAAAAGAAACAACAGCAAAAACAAATAAATAAAAAGATATGGCATTTTTTTGGCTTCCAACACTATTAATCTAGTCGAGGAGCCATTAACGCAACAAATGTTTCTGATAATAGAGCTGCAGAAACAGGAGGAGACGGATAGGAAGAAGAGAAGAAAAGTGGGAAAAGGGGGGTCTGGAATGTAACAAGTGGGAGGGGGGTGAGAATTCCATTTCGTTTTGAAATTACAGATCCACTTTATCACACGTCACATTTGGAGGGATGGCTGGACGAATGAATGGCATATTTTCGGGAGATCTTTAATTCCGTATGGAGACCAAGAGTTTGTAGGGAAAATGCGTGGAAACTTAGGCACCTTGCATAATGTCTTACCTAAGCGAACAGTTAATTAGCGTGCGCTATGGTTACTTAATTTGTTTCAGATTTCAGTGATAAACTAATTGAACTGCTTACAGTTGAAATAAAAGTATATTTAAAAACAAAATATATCGTACCATTTTATAGGCCTATATTTAAACAAGTCAACTGAAGTCGTAAAAACTCTGCTACCATTCACAAAAACAGTAAATTTATTCCTAGCAGACTTCAATATTATTTGTGTATTTTATATTACTTCCTAGTTTTACTGCTAGACTCCGCTCCACTAAATTTACATAGCTAAAAATTGTTACAAGCAATATCCAACAACTGAATTGTCTTGAAAGTTATATGAGTATTTCAAAGTTCCATAGCTCATGATGAACATGAAGTTGCAAACGAAAAATAGCTCCCTTAATCTACGTATTCCACAGAAAGATATGTGTCATTTCACGATGCTAAAATTCACCGTTTGTTTTTGATGTCACGAAGCATAGAAAAAATCAACAATAATTTTATATGCACTTTCTTGTCGGAACTAGAACATAGATTATTATTAAATTACTGTAACAAGAATAAATTTCGTGTCTTCATAGATTGGTGGTTATTTGTCGGAAGCATTGATATATATTTTGAAAAGATCTCTTGTTACATTTATTGTGAAATCATGCGCCCGTGTTATAGAAATATGCCGTATTTGTAGATACAGTATTTAGACTTTACAACGATCAATCAATTCCATTTGCCGAATTACATCATATGAATTTTTTGTTGATTGTGTTTACCCAAGGATTGACAGTGGAACAAATTCTGCAACTGCAAAAAAGAATACTTCTGTAATGGCTGAAAATTGCAACTTTGCCAGGAACACCCCAAAAATACGATGTTTTACCATTACAACGCCGCTGCCGTGTGGGAGACAAGATGTTTGAGTTACAACGTATTGGCCTCACGTATCGGCTGCGTGCTACGTGCCCGTCGCGTGATTTGCAAATATGCTGTATTTCTACAAATTACTTAAAAAAATTTAAGGAATTTTATTATTTTCCTAGCAATTTAATAGAAGTAACAATTTTAAATTTGGCGGAAGGTATGAATTTATTTGAAATGTTTTAAAGAAAAAAACAAATATACCATGATTTTCAAAATACGCGATATATTCGAAATTTCCTTTTAAAACATTTATCTTGAAGTGTTTCTAACCTTTCACTAAATTTGAAAATGTTAAAACGCTTACTTTGAGAGGAAAATAACAAAATGTTCAAATAAGTAAGGCATTTATCTCAAATTTTTTTTTAGAGATACAGCATATTGCCAATATAAGAGCGCATGTTCAAAATTAAGACTATAGTTTGTTTTATTATCTCATTCTCGACATTTCTATGACTTTCATTTTGTTACACTGATCCCTTGAAACACTTTATTCGGATATTTAAAGGTGTCTTAAAAATCCATATAATTTCGTTCCAATTTATGCGAATTTACTGAAGGATTCGAAACTTTGGCGTGCGCTAAACGGATCTTTTAAAAGAACGATCCCTTTGTAAATGATTCGGTTCCGGGCTTGAATTTAGACGTGACGCGAAAGGTTCTATGGCAGTGCGCAAGGGTGGAAAGTATTGATGAACGAGTCGCAAAAGGATACGATATTTTATTGATCCGAGGTAAGCAGTGTTGTTGAGATAAGTGATGATTCTAATGATGATTGACGTACTCATACTGTATGGTTGCTCGGTATTTTGTTGTTTTACTACCTAATCTGTTAACAGCGTATACCGTATCTGAGATACAATAGGAAGTTACACGTAGGTATGAAGTCTCTTGTACATCCTGTGAATAGTTTGATAAGTTTCTGTGGAATCCTTCAAATAGTCCAAAATTAACGATTAGTTTCTATCGTTTCGCAATTTCTTCTGTTGTTAGATGCTGTAAAATAAATCTCGAAAGATAAGCACTGGTATTAAGATTCTAGATAAATCCAACAGTTTTCCAAGTCGTTATTAGCATGTTTATTTAACTTTTTAAAAGTACTGCAAAAAAGTAACTATCTACAAGATAAAGGTAAGCATCAAATATCTCAGGTATTTTGCCGGCATTTCAGTTAAATTGAATGTGAATTTAATTCCATTTAGGGTAAAAAAAGTTGATACGTTCATCGTTAAATACACTTCTTCACTTTACTATAATCTACATTAGTAGGTAGTTGAAACCATCTGCCGCCACGGACCAAATGGAAATCCTCGCCGTTTTACGATTGAAGAAGATGTCCCGAGATTGGTACGGAAAATTCTGGAGGATTCAAAATATCATATTATATTATTTTTTACTTGTCATCAAAATTTTATCGGCACATAAATTACCCTTTCTCTACCTTCTATGTGAAACGGCTTAGATAAAAACAAACTTCAAATCGATATCTTGATATCCCTGGATTTTTAAAGTTTTAATAGATGTTACGGCTTGTTTGACATAACTGAGAGAAATCGAAAATTTTGAAAAAGAATAGTAAAGTCTAGAGAACTAATTTAATGTAAAACCTATAGTCCCTTTTACCAATTACAACTGAGCGAACACTACGTTTCAAATTCGACGTTAAAAACCGAGCGTGGGATTATAATTACAATTTCAATTTCTTGCCTTTATTCAATACCGAAAGAACCAAAGTAAAATCTTTGTTTATAGTTAGCAGAATTATTTTTTTTTTAACTCAATAATTTAAATAAATATTTTTTTATTTTAAATACGTCCTGCGATGATGATGAGTCATTTTGACTTCGTTGCAGAAGCTCAATCCATTCAGATAATTGGCTTGACCGTGGGGTGTTTATTGTCTTAAGCGTCTTTAGCCATGTAATATGTTTTACCAAGAAAAATCAAACATAGTTCTTTAAAAATCCATCCATTATTATTTATTATTTCTTTTTAAATCTGTTTCCGTATCGATTGATTAAAAATAGTAATTATTAAAAAAATACATTACGAACAGAAATTGGGTTAAGATAACTTTTATCGTAGGAAAAATAAAGGATGCATAGCGTACATCGAGATCATTAAGGACAACACATGGCGCATAAAAAACTAGATAATGGTAGATTAGACCAGTGTTTCCCAGATGTTTTAGCCCCTCATACCGATTGCCGATTTTCCTCTTATATATCCTCTTACTACCGTACGAATTAGACCTACGAACGTCAAATGTGTGTTTTAAGTTCTTTTTTCGTAAGAAGATTGGCTACCGCGCTAAAAACCTTTTCCAATAGGTATGAAGATGGAAAGGCTATCAAAAACTTTCTTCTGAGTCTGTTTTTACTCCTTCATATACTTCGGACCTCTTCAAGAACCGCATTGATTATCCGTTTATACGAGTGTACATACCCGCTTCACAATGTTGCCCAATAAATATGTTATAGTTCTCCTGACTTGACGATCTGCAGAAAAAAAACGTAATGAAGGTTAAGCAACGGGTATTTCTTTCCAAAGCTAGAACCGCTGTTACTCCTTTCTGAACTACCCCTGAAGTTCTTCGTTAGTGCCTATCCCGATCACCTTTTCTTGTCATATGATATCCGATTTTAATGTTTCATTACCATAGTCGAAACATCAGTTCACATAGAAATCATCATCTTTCCTGGACGTTATTCAATAAAAAAATCAGGAACTGGAGAAATTCACAAAATAAAATGTTTTTCTTCAATATAAATATAATTCTGGAAGAAAAAAACTTTTTCTATATGTTAGCATCTGTGTTACATGTATTGTGTCATTTGCGGAATGTATGCAATGCAATATTGATGTAACAATAGTCTCTGATAATTATCCCCAAATTGTTTTCTCGCCGACATTTCACCCTCAGAAAGTTGAAATTGACTACTGGTGGTCCATAAAGACCACTTTTGGAACCTCTATACTAGACTATAATCTGCAATATAGATTATCGAGTTTTATGATTAGATCCAGAAATAGGTCAATCACTACTGAGTGTAAGCTTATATAAGAGTGGGACGCAGCCAACTAGGAAAGTGTAAATAGGAAAAAAATACTCTCTATATATAAATATATATTGTAGTGTCCCAAAAGCTCTGATTATAATTTAAGCTAACACGCCTATAATTTTTTGACATAACTCCGTACATCTATGTCCTTTTTCGGGATGAGCTGTGTGTGGGGATTTTTAGGAGAGGAAGAAGGTAATCTGTATTTTGAAGAAATTTGTGTTAAAGGAGAGAGGAAACAAGCTAGTCGGAATATCATCCCATTGAGCACAAAAACAAATCGCATAAACGATCATATATATAGATATTTTTTGATACATGTGTGGTTCAAAAAAGTTGAATCCGAAGGAATTTTCAACATTTCGGTTTACTTGTGATACATTAAATAATATGAGAACTGTCTCAACGTGTCGCGGAAAGTATTGGTTTTCTTATTTTTTCTCTTTTTCTTATTGGATATTATGTTATCTTATTTTTAATTAAAATTATTTTGTGTTTATATTTTTTATTACAATTATTTTTTTTCGTTCTTTATTTACTGTTACATTGTTATTTATTTCAGATTAAAAACCCTAGAAAATTCATCATAGCAGAGTCACACTTGAAGAGTTACTGATTCGTACAATGAGATTTCTAATTTATAGGTTCTTCAAGGTTTCCCTTAAATTTTCGTAAGCATAGCATAATAATACGCTATATAAAACGTATAGAATTTACCTTTCAAATACTCAAATACTTCAAATATTTTTTCGTTTAAAGGATTCCGAGTTCTTGTACATTTCGTCTAGTTTTTTCGTCAATATATATAGAGTGCTCTTTCATAGAGAGTTCCAGAGATAATATTGACCAAGAACGACTCGCCAAGAACAAATGGAGTTTGAAGTTCGGCGTACTTCGCTGCAGACGAAGTTACCAACAGTGGCATTGGGCTACCAACATTTTGATATGGTAGATTAATTATTGCCAAAGTAGAGCGGAACTAAAACAGTGAGATGGAAGAAATATCACGAGATTAGTTAGATTACATCATTGAAATGATATGCTTAGGTTCAATCTCTAGATCTTATCGGCGTTAAGGCAACAGTAGGAACGTTAGAGAAATCTCAAATTTTTATACTGTTTAATTAATTTATTTATTTCATAAAAAAATATTTATATAATATATCATTAGTATGTAAAATAACTATATGTAAGTTAGTAACAATGACATTGTTGAAAAACTAATGTTACAATAATAGAACAGTTTCTAATAGAAGAAAAAGTAAATATGTACGAGTGTTATAAAGATATGGCATAATATACTGTATTTTAAGTTTCACATAACCTGCCTCACTAGGCTAATCTGTGTTGAAGCAGATTATTTAGTTAATTATTTCTCGCGTTTTGTCTATGGTTTACTTATAAATGTTTAATATAGGTTCCTATACAGCAATACATTATTTTAGGTTACATTTTTATTAGCATACATCAAGTTTTAGCACAATACATACTATAATAAATATCAATGATAAGGCGTTTGGTTAGGTTACATTATTGTTTGCATATACACAATACAAATACAGCAAGTTTTATCACCATACATACTACCATAACTGTCAGTGACAAGGCGTTTGGGTGAGGGCACCAGTATATGCTCGATCATTTGAATAAATCAAAATTTAAATATTTTTTAAACTCTTTCTGTGTTTGACTCAGTTTAATGTTTTCTAGTATGGAAACTGTGTATCGAAAGCTTTGGAACTATTTCTATTTTTGTAAAACTCTCCAACCCGGCTCCACCCGCGGCTCTTTGAACAAGTGGATGCGTCAAATTAAGCTCTAAAAAAATTAAAACACTCAATATTTGATCTTTTTCATGTTTTTAAAACTGTTAATTAAAGCATTTTTCTATAGTTTCAGTGAAAGTCAATGTTATTTTATATTTTGACAGTTTTTTTCTGATAGATGTAACTAATGGATGGCTTTTCATTTTTTACACGACACTGCATGACAGTGGTTGCGTTTGCCTAAAAATTTGCAACAAGAGATCCTGTAAAATAGTGTCATCGCTTTAGTCTATTCATCTTTTATTATCTTTTTTTTATTTTTTAGTCATTCGTACATCGAAGTTTACAAATGTCTAATTTATTTTTATAAACATTCATTATAAAACTTATTATCATTCATTGTATTTTCTTTATTTCTATATGGCTTCTATAATTCAGCCTGGTTCTATCAATTGGTGCAGAATGGTTTCGGGCAGCGCATATTAATATTGCATTCCTTTATACAGCAAACTATTTTGTGTATTGGCTTTGTCCTTTTTTGGTAGCCTAATTTCGTTGCTCTTTCTTCTATTATGTTTATTAATGTCCTTGTTGTAAATGATTTTCATTGAAAAGTATTTCCATAATTCGTTGTTTACTGTTTACTTACATTTGTTTCACTGTAAGCCAATTTAGTTCCTTTAACATTTTAGATACTTTTGATAATCTATTTCGCCTAGGTATTATTATCATTGCTCTATTTTGGAGAATTCGCAACTAATTTTTCTCTCTGTCATTAATTAAGAAAATAATCGTTGATCAGTAGTTAAAAGGTGGATCAATGATAGCAGTTTTTCTGGAAATGTTTTTACCAATTCTTCCCAAAGAAGAACTCTCTTTCCAATTTTCTTTATTGTATACTCAGCATGCTTGTTAAAGTTTAGGTTGGAATCTAATATAAATCCTGAGTATTTCAAATCAGTAACATTTTCAATAATTTTATTATCAATTTCAATTTATTCAATTTATAGTCTTGATGCAATATTCAGTTCATCGTTTAAAATATTCATCAATTAATAGTTATCTCCAACTATTTATATTATTGTATCGTAGGCAAATAGTCGTACTTATTTTGAAAATATTTTTACAATTTCAACAATATAGATTAAAGAGATTTAAGAAGGACTAAAATTAAACTTTAAAATTAGGTAGAAATTACGCTATACGCGTCATGGCTTGGTCTACTTTAGTACATCGCTCGTCATACACTACCAATGGGAATGTATGGCAAACGATACGTTGAAATAGCAAAAACCGCAAAAATATATCGCGCTTACAGCGTAGTCTGTCACATTCTTTATACGAGTAGTTTAAATCCCAAACATCGGCTACGAATTCGGAGGTCTCCGGTTTAAATTTCAGCGTCTGCAAGTAAATATTATTTGATTAATTTGTGCTATTTCACTATTTATTAATGTAAAATACTTTAAAGTATATTTGCGGCACGTTTCATCGTTGTAAATACTTTCAATGGCGCGATGAAAGACCACCATTAAGAATCGAAACATTGATTGAAATCGCTTTAGCCGTGTTTGGTGACCAGATGTGAATAGCCAGATTCGCCACCTTCCTCTTCTCTATCTCAATTTCCTTCCCACTACCTTCAGCCTCAGAAGATACCCCAATTTGGGATGCCGTAGTCTCGTTTACTCCAGAGGTTTGGGAGTAGTAGGGATTCTTGTGGGGTACGAGAAGGTGCAACAAGAGGCCATCACAGGAACAGAGAGAGTGTATTAAAATTATATTTCAGATGTGGAGGCATTATAAATATCTTTATAAATTTTACATCTGAAGATAAGTGATTATGATAGAGTTACTGGACATTAATAATGGAACGGTAGTACCATGAAGGTATTAAAGTAGATCCGAAAATGAGCGAGAAAATGATCAGTTGCCTTTGAACTGGCTGTAAAGGCATACAGCTCCCTTCGTTGCTGACGGATGCTGAAACAGCGGGCTGAAGCGGTCTCACGGTTCCCAAATCGGTAAAAAAACCCAGAGTGGTTGTCAAACAGCCGACCACATTGACTGTGGTCGACTTGCGCGGCACCTTTCAAGTATCTCTAGCTCCAGATGTAGTCGGAAGGTCTCCAGAAAGTGCAGGATAACCAGGTCGGGTGTCTGCGCCTCTTTCTCAAATATAATAGTTTTTCATGTTATGTCATTTAGTTAAAATAAAAATGATACCAATATTATAAATCCGAAATGTCAGTATCCTAAACGTAAAGGTACTCACGGAGTAATATGTTTACAAATGTGTATTTATAAATTTTACTAAGGAGCCCATATGTTGAATAATTTCGCTATACTAAAAACACACTGAATTAAGATCAGGGATAGGAGGAGAAGTTGGATTGTCGATGCGATAACTAAACATAGGCAAAATTATGATCCATCTAATCCCTTAATAGAGATGTGCCGAGAGATCATTTCAATGTGCGTGTAAAAAAATATCATCTTGGGTATACGGGAAAGGGATTGGATTGCAATATTGACAACATTGAAACATTTATAGAGGAATACATAAAATACAACTTTCAGCAGTAGAAATATCGATAATTTCAATTCTATTCTCTGCTCAACGCAACTTCGTAAATTCTTCAGGCAGCTACACAAATTTTCAGTTTCAAATTGAAGAAAAGTTTTACTGTTTTTGTTGGCGCATTTCATTTGTAAGTTTTCCAGAACAACCTTTTAACGCCAGGTGCTTCTAGTAAGAAGAAGAAGATATTTTGAACTTTAAATTTGAAAGCTAGTTGTGTTCATAGATGTCGATCATGGAACCATATAACCATTGATGATGCTTTGTCCACAGAAAAGCGAGTATTATTTTTGTATTTATTTACTAATAGAATGCTACACGTGATATTTAGGATGTTATCAGTGCAGAAATGTAAAAAATCACGAGATAAAAATGAAAATGAAGTTACTTAAAAAAAGGATGTTTAAAAATAAAAATACACTTAAAATCTTATCCCGATCGACTGCTTGGAAAGCAACTATGCTGACAATTACTCCACCAACTATTTTAATAACGGCGGCATAAATGTTCATAGTAGTAATGTACTGAAAATATAAGATTTATAGCTCAGAACCGTGAAAAATCATAAGATATTATAATTCTTATTTGAAATAATTTTCTATTGAAAAATATAGGTAGGTAAGTACTTTATTGTTTACCCCGAATCTGTTAAAATATATTTTTAAAATGTCCCAAAATTCAAAGCAAATCCGAGTTTTGGAATTCTTTGAACCGGAGTTTCAGTGAGAAACAGACTACCGATATTAGTTCTATTTTTAATAATATAGATGCTTTACACCATTGACATTGACAAGTGTTATATACTATCAGTAGAGTTTGATGAAGTCGTATAAGTGTACACGTAATGGAAAATGGGAAATTCTAATAAGAACGGATATTTACAATAAAATTACGTTTTTTCGACATTACATATCAAAGTCATCTAAAAACACAATTGTGAGCTGTATTGATATCTCGGATTACGTAACATCGAAAATTGTCAATTTAAATGAGAATTAGTTGAAAATTTCTTTAGTTAAACGTATTTTTTTAAGTTACTATTCATCCTAAGATTTATAGTAGGATCTTTAGTAAGCATTACTTGCGTTCAAAAGGGAGTAAGTCGGTTACATGCAGCGATCATCGACTTTGGTCCGTCCAGCTGTCAGAAAGGCGTCTCAACCACCAGGCTATCGTATCGACCACACTCCTGACCACAATTGAATACACAATTCAATTTAGATATATATGAATATCCATAAATTTAACTGAAAATAGACCGTATAATGAAGAATTTTATTAATATTGTGTTCAAATGAAATCAGTTTATTCTTCTTTCCAAGTGTTTAAAAGTTTTTTTTTCATGGGGTAATTATATTCGATATTGTCAATGGAAAAAAATATTGTCAGTGGAAAATAAAGTCGAAGACGCCCGAGGACAAAACCACGATAAAGTGAACCATATATTTGAGTCGGGCCATTTCAAGACTCAGAATAACAGAAGAGTAAGTAAGAGACGATGTATGAATGTGAATGAGGCAAGGAGTGTGTGCCAAGACCAAGTTATTTGGCAGTAAGCTTAACTGCCTGCCTCTGTAGTGAAACGTCGTGATGATTAGTTAGTCAAAAATAAGTTAGTTAGTGAAAAGAAAATGACTAACTTTTTTACCAATGCTACTATTTTTTAAATCTCAACCAACGCAATACTCAAAATGCACGTGAGTTAGTTATTAACCTGTTTTTCCCCTGATGGGCCGTGTCGTGATTAATATTAACTTCAGTACCCCGGAGCACAGAGAAAAATTGAATAGGATAATGCTAAGATGTTTATCAGCCATGTTTTGTGTTGTTTAAAACTACTAATGTCTGTCTCATATTATGACGCCATGTACTGCTCGATGTACTAACCCGCTGTAACACAATACTTCTTTCATTTAGTAACTGAATGCGACGTGAACCCTTTCTAGCAAAAGGTAGGTCCAGAAATATAAGTCCGATTGACGATTCACGCCTGAAGTTAAGTGGTCCATATTGCCGACCACAGAGCTAGTCGCTGGCATTGTACACCCCCGCCTCACTGGGGACCATCAACTCCGCAAATCAAACAATGTTTATTAAACTCGTCAACGTCTCCAGTACATTCAAATAACAGAGCAGTGTCATCAGCAAACATTGAACATTCTGTGCCAGCAATTATTGGAAGTTCGTTTATGTACACAAGGAAGAGGAGAGGCCCAAGAATGCTTCCTTGTGGCACGCCCTTGTTTATGGTTCTCCATTATGATTCTACAATGTGTCGCATAATTTTTTTGTCAATATTTAAAATTAGAACTTTTTGCTTACGATTTTTTAGGTACGATTTAAACCATTTTAAGGCTAAACCTGTTATACCAATGTGTTCAAGTTTAATAAGAAGAAGCTTTTGATCAACATTATCAAATGCCTTTAAGAGTTCGAGAAAAATGCCTACAGTTTTTTTGCTAACATTAATACTATCCACAATTTTGTTTAAGTTTAAGACTACTTGTGTTGTTGAACGACTTTTACGAACTCCAAATTGTTGTGGACAAATTATCTCGAATTTTTCGAGGAAGTTATAAATGTGATTGTATATGGCTCTTTAAAATATTTTAGAAAAATTTGATAAAAAGGATATTGGCCTATAGTTTGAGATTTATTGTTAAGGGCCCTTTTTATACAACGCGCAACGGATTGTTTTAAGTGTTCTGGGAAAGTTCCAGATTCAAATGATTTATTTATTAGTATTTCTAATGGGAAATGGTAAGTTTCCGATCGATTAAGATACATGTACTATAGATACATGTAGATACTATCCGATCCGTTATTTGGCGCTTTGAAATTGACAGTTTATGATTCAAAAAAGTGCGTTTAGCAATAATTTTTGCTTTTTTTTTTACTTTAGTAACATTTTTTGCACAGCTTGTGAATTTAGCGACTTTCCTAGATTATATTAGCTGTTAAAAACAAAGCATTATCTGGAATCAGTCTATACTGCTAGTAAACACAGAATTTATTTATATATAATGTTTACTTTCTCTTCATTTTTCTTCATTATACAGCAAAAACTGATATTGATTAGAAGTTACACGTGAAAGACAAAGAAAAACACTCAACGCTTAAATCTAAGCCTGCAACATTGTATTTTTGACCATGTGACTTATGTCACTGAAAAATACATTTTTACTCAAATTGCTGTTGTTTAAATTGAAACGGTAAATCTGTTGGTATTGAAGGATCCAGTGAATTAAAAAAACTTCCCCAGTTCCATATCCGATCAGTATTGTACACTCATTATTAAAGTTTTTAAGGATTTTACCATTGCACAATTCGGGTTGATGTAGGTTCTGTAATAATATAGCAGGACACCTTACTCTCAATACCAATTTATGTGGCAGGAATCCAGTAAAGAATTGAGAAATTCTGTTGGAAAATGAACAGCTTCTTCAAGATCGAGCACAGTGCGTGAAGATTAGCATGCTTGCGTCGGTGCATCAATCTTCGAGACAATCTAGTTATTTACCTTGCCTACTTATTTGTTAGTAGTTTACAGAATTTTTCTGTCCAATGCTTTCATGGTCATCCAAAACTATTAATGAGCAATCGCGCATCATTTTTCTAGTATTGCTTTGTGTGGAAATACTAGACACACTGTTAGTACCATCAGTTGCTATTTTTAGCGGGATTTTGAATGTCGCCTGTGCGGTTTGGCCTCCTTCCAAAAGTGTAGCTGCAATGCTGGATGATGTGATGGCTAATGCAATTTTATCAGTAGATCTAAATTCGGCTGAGAAAATTGATTAAAAATGCTTTTCCCGTACTTCCTGGAGCACCAAGGAAAAAAATATTTCTCCTTCGTTCCTTTCAATCGATGTTAACAACGTATTATAAACTTTTTTTGTCGATGTTCATCTTGAGCTTCAACTAAACTGTTTTGATTGATCATATGAAGTTTCTCTTGTGTATTCGGCACTAGTTGCCATTTTTTATAATATAAGCACTCTAATACACCAAAAAGTCACGAGTCGCTACTGCCCGAAAGTAACTCTACTTTTCTTTAATTCAAATAATGCTTTGTCAAAGATTTTTGGATCATATTGAACGTAATATGATCCAAACATCTTTGACGAAGCATTATTTGAATTCGTGTTAAAAAATAAATAAAAACCTACTAATTACTTGCTTCCAAAATGTGGTTTGCAAATTAAGAATAATTATAATTACTCAAGCAGATGCTCTTTAACTTTAAAATGAAACTTTCTAAAGCAAGTTGGAAATTTTCTTTTAATTTAAAATGAAGCCCAAAAGTCTTCTCGTAATTTTTGAAGAATTATTTTTAGTTTAGATTAAATTAGATAATTGAAAGTAAAGCAGAATAGTAATAATTGTATGCTCGGAATAAAAACGTTTTAGTAAATAATATACAAAGTTACCTAGATTTAGCAGGGGGTTGGGGAGATATTATTTAAATGGGCAATTAATGCGGCAGAGTTGAATCTCCAGCCGACTATGAACTGTTCGCGAAAGCTCGCGGAACGTGCTGCATGGCAAGCTTAATATAAACTGGGTGGCTCGGAAATGGATCAATTTAACAAGCAACTTTAAATTTGTGAATTGATGATCACTGTAAAGCAGTGGCTAAAAATTATGTTCCATTAAACGAAGACTAAAAAATGCTTTTGTAATAAAATACACTTCCAGAAACAACACGGTTCACAAGTTATTTTTTATGGATATTAATAATTGTTTATGATCATTTTAAATAGCTAGGAGTTTCTACTATTTTACTCGACTGCGTGCTGCATTGAATGTATAGAATTAACCAATTTGTTTTCATTTTATTTATTTATTATTATGACAATCCTTACCTTCAAATCACAACTAAAAATGAACGTTCTGTTTAAAATTGCTTCCCTATTTCCTTCTTATTTGAATTCTTTCCGATTTCCTTTAATTTGTATGTGTAGTGACTAAATCATTGACTATATTTCATCTACACTTTAACCTCATTACACCCCGCAAAATTGGTGTTGCCTTAAGCACCCGCATTCCGAATTTCTACCGATTTATAACATCTCTCTCTTTAACACAACATAATTAACATCTTTAACATCTTGATACATCATTATGTCTTAGCAATATTGAAAAAAAAATGTCCCAATTCCCATTGTTTAAGACACCATAGCGTTTTTCACCTGAATATTTTCAATAATATTCAATAATATCGCCTATTTTAGCCCTCTGACCCAAATATGTCGACTGTATAATGTATAATAAGATTGAGTGTGCTGAAGTAGATATTTTCGTAGATAATCTAAACAGATTCAAAAAACATGTTCTGCTACTGCTAAATAATATGTATAGATAATTATATTATGTATCACTGTAACTCTCCTAGTATTATTTGTCATTTTACTGAGCTTATGTATAATTATATATAATTATTTCTTCGGTTTATTAATTGTACTTATCCTGTATTTAATTGCATTTTTACCTGTTTGTATGTAATTTGTAGATGTTTGTAACTGGATAGTTCTCACGTAAGAGAACATCTGTAAACACCCAGTATAAACCCAGTATAAATACCCAGTATAGTCTAATCTATTTACTAATAATTACTTAAATTATAAGTAAATAGATCTTATAATCTTCTTATAATTCCCCAACTTCTCCATTCTCTTCTTGCAACCCAAAATAGTTTTTCATCATTTTTATTATTTTTCTTTTTCATATCATAGTAATGTATAGATTCTGTTCAAACTGTAAAATTCACGCACCATAACACAGGGTCATCCCTAGCATGGAGGGTGAAATATCACAAAAACCATATGTACCCTCTAAGTCTTGTATTAATAAAATAAAAAGAATAAAAATAAAACAAATAAATAACACTTTAAGTTTTTAAGTTTCTACAAAAATATACGTTAATATTTATACATTTGTAAAATCGAAACGGTAATTATATGAAATTCCATCAATAGGAAAAAAAAAATCACAAATCGCAAAAGTAAGATCCGAAAATTATTGAAAACACGTTTTTTTCTGTTTCATAATAAGTTAAAGATATGAAAAAAATCACAGTGTATCTTTTGATTCAACTTGAGCATTTTATACGTGATACATATATTATACGTGATACCTACTGCACTTGAAGTTGAACTTCAAGTGCAGTAGGTATCACGTATAATATATGTATATATTTTAAAAAAATTACTAGTTTTAATGAAGAAAATTATTACTCAGGCAAAAAGCTCACTTTTATATGCGTAGTAAAATGTACATCGTAAAAAAACTAAATAATTAAAATTTGTGAAACACGTAAAACGCGCCACCGTGTCACCGGTTCCAGTACAGTTCAAGAACGCAAACGGGAACGTACAGCATCAGAGAATTCAGCAAACGTTTGAAAGTTTTGTAGAAGCAGTTGTGTTATTAAATTTACCCCGCTGCTGCATAGGAATAGTAATGATTTCTGGTCCACTTTTCTGGGTGATTGTAAGCTGCTTGGTGGACTTATTCCGAACCAGCGGGTAGTGAGTAGACAATGCGAGCTTTTGAAAATCAATCTCCGGGAGAACTTCTTCAGAACATGTAAGTAGTTGTTTAATTAGAGGTACTAATAAGTGTATTTAATTGTCAATTGGGTTACTTATAAATTGTAAATCGTGGCATTTACTACCGAAAATCGGCAGAGATTGAGAAAACTGTGTTTTTGGAAATCGCTTTTCTTGCTGAATATCGATTGCCTAGCGTGTTAAGTTCAGTTTTAAGTAAAAATAATCACGTGTTTTGTGAAGTATCTGTCAGGATTACTTATTTTGTAAATAGACGTTTCGTTAGAAATTTCCATTAATTATTTCATCTAGAATAGATAGAGAGCAAATATTTGCATTATCTTTGTTGCTTTACATTTCATAAGAACTTGGAGTATTCTTATAAATTGTATTTAAATATATCATTTAACACATGTGTGTGCTAGGCCATCGATATAATATAATTATCTTTAATGGTGGTGAGGTTTATCCATAATGTTTTTGGTTTAATCAATCTAAAATATAAATATCTTACCTAAGCCACACTTCTAAACACTAGGTTAAACCCAGAGATGTGCAAAATGGGTACCCAAAACCATTTGAAATGCAAAATGGAAATGGGTCAAAACTTTTCCATTTGAAAATGCAAAATGCAAAATGGGTTTTAGAAAAGCATTTCAAATGCAAAATGCAAAATACCTATTTTCAAAATGCATTGAAAATGCAAAATGGTTTCTCAGGTCAAACAATTAAAATAATTGTAGAACTTTTAAACAATTTTGTCATTTAATAATGGACATCAATGTAGAACAAATATATTACATGATGGTAAACCCAAAAACACCACGACTACAGATTATGAAACCACCAAAAATTTGCGCGGGACTAATGTTCCCAACGTAAAAATGTAGAAACTGCTATCTAACATTTAATATTACAGCGTCATGGCCCCATGTTCAGTATTTGAATCAGTATTTTTTGTAATGGTATCACTCAATTACCAGGGCTCCTACCAGGGAGCAACTTGACAAATGGAAAATATCTCTCATAGCGAGGTTGAGGACCGACTGATATTTGGGGCTTATGAAAAAAAGATGAGTGGAGATAGGAGAAGAATGTAGCAAAAAAGCTTTTAAAATGGAAAATGCATTGAGAAAAGTATTTAAAATGCAAAATGGTTTTTAGAAAAGCATTTAAAATGCAAAATGGAAAATACCCATTTTGCATTTTGCATTTCCATTTGAAATGGATTTATTTGAAATAAAGCACATCTCTGGTTAAACCACGAAGAACGTATTTTCATGTCATAAATCGTATTTTATTACAATTTTTTACTAATATAACTAATTCCACCGATTGTCATCTTTAATGCACAGACGCAATGTGCATGCTGAGTCTATTCTAAAGGTATTTTAATGGCGCCTGCTCTAAGGAGCTAGTAGCATTGATGCATGAGTGGAACACCGGTTCACAGTTGATGAATGATGATGGCTTCATGAAAACGATCCGCTTCTTTGTGTAAGACGGGTCGTATGTGGAACGAGCTACCTGCATCTGTTTTTCCACATTCAAATAATCCGGGCCTCTTCCCTCCCAATAAATAATAAATCCCTTCCTACAACCCCTACCTTAACCTGCCTCATAATGCTGCCCAACCGGGTGCGACAAAGCTCTTCTGCCTTTACACTGTACAAACAGGGGCGCTTTTGTTAGGTGTCCCATAAAAATATAAAAAATTACATCGGAATATCTGACAAAGGTGTATTAATTAAGTAAGGTACATAGTTAATTAGGCAATATCTGTGTAAAACATTATATTTTATTTGAATGCCAAGTTCAGAATTAGACGCTTTATAAGTTTGGAACGGCGACTATCGGAGCAAAAGCAAGTAGGTACTACGTTCCCTACATTTTAATGTACAATTATTCCCAAAAGCTTTTAATTTTTATTAAAATCATAAATCTGACGTCAGACACACTTGTTCATTATTCCGTTTCGTTACTCACGTCAGTATTAGGTACTTGTAGTTTCGGAGATTGTACATTTTGACTGTAATCTCTAAGGTATATTCTTCCGAGTGTTATTTGTACTAAATTTACTTACCAGCATAATTATTCAAAAATATATACAAATAAATTTATTTGGATGAGATATAAACACTATTATTGTAATTAATTTTTTATTGAAACAACTTTTTTAAAATATTTTTTTTAGTTTATACCCATCAATGTAATATATGATTGAGGAAGAAGATAATAATAATTAATCTGAATGAAACATGAAACAGAAAAAGACAGAAAAAAAAGATAACGGTCTCAACTGGGAATCGAACCCAGGATCTCTGTCTCATCGGGACAACGTGTTTAACCACTTGACCATTACGAAATTATTATACGTCATTTTTGTCAATTTCATATTTCAAATTTAGAATTAACCATATTATCTAGCAACTAATTTTTCCAAAATTTTTATTAGTTATATAATATTATAGTTATATAATATTATTATATAAATTTTTATTTTCTCCTTCAATTAATATTTTTGTATTTTATTTAAATGACGGCCTCCGTGATTGAGAGGATACGATCATTTGCTATGAATTCGGAGGTCGCGGATTATTTTTTAACACCTTATATTGTATATAATATTTTCGGCAGATTCCAGAATGGTAGATACTTTCAATATCGCCTTGGAGAAAGGCCACAATTTAGAATCGAAACGACGCTCGAACTGGCTTTAGCCGAGTTTGGTGACCAGATCTGAAAAGCCAGGCACTTACCTATCTTTCTCTATGTCATCTCCACTACCTTCAGCCTCACAACATAACCCAATTGGGGATACCATAGTCTCACTGGCTCCAGGCAGTGAGACTATGGTATCCGATAAAAAATTAAGTTATAATTTTTTTATAAACCTACATTTTTACACTGCCCTGAAGAAGTGTAAAAGCTTTTATTTGTATTCTCTTTCATTTTATTTGCTATCTCAGTAAGTATTGGTAAAGGTTTTGGTGAATCCAAAGAAGTACATGATTTTCTGTAATTTATTATTCAGGCTGAAAGTTTGATTAGCATTAAATTTTAAACAATAAATGTTTCTACCAGATCCAAAATAGCTCATCTTTCCTTAGAAAGTGGTTGTCAAAATATGAATTTTGCAATTCATGTAACGAATCAATAACTTCGCTATTTATAGCAGTTGGCGAACCAATAGATCTCGAAATAAATTTTACTCACAAATTTTTTGTCGAAACGAATTTGGAGAATTATATCGAATGAAATTCTAATAATATTCTAGTATGAAGTTTACTGGGCCACAAAAATACATCATAAAACGTAAAATAAGTAGATGTAAATAATATCATTGAAATAAAAGATAATACCAATAAATGTAAACGAAACATGATACAGAACACAGAAAAATAACTAGGAATTGAACATACTATTTCTTACTTAACGGGACAAGGCTTCAACCAACTTGGTTATTGGGACCTAATTATTTTTCGTCTTTTTTGTCGATCTCATATTCGATATCAGAATCAAATTAAATTATTAAAATAATGAATTCAGAATTAACTTGAATCTTCAACTCATTTTCCCATATTTTTAGCTGCTTATCTTTTTGAATGATTACAAAGTTGTAACAAATTTATTTGTAACCCATATAGTGTCCTAGGTGTAAATAAGGTCAAGGTAAAGATGAAATTCAGATCCCGATCAAAAGAAAATTAAATTAAATTAACGGTGTCTTTTCAATTTTTTTTTGTATGATGTTATTTAATATGTGGGATCTAATGCATAAGCAAATTATAAGCACAAGAGGTACTATATTTTCCGCATTAAATTGTAAGCGCGAAACAAAGTTTCTAGATTTTACTTAGTAGAATTGTAAACATACTTTCTTAAAATAAAGGTTTTTATTATCTGCATTTCAGTTAAAACCAACCCATGACAATCTTTCTGATTTGAAACAAATGACCATTCTGAACATTGTATAATAATTTTCTGAAAAAAACAAGAATAAATTATTGAACTAAATACCAAAAGAGGTTCAAGATCTCTCAAGAAAAATATAATCAAGGCATCGAGATCAGGTTTTCGCACGAAAAAGGAAGGAAATTAAAGGATAATAAAAAATAACTTTACGTAGTATTGAGATTTCTTCCAATGTTACGTTTTCCAGAAATACAACAACACAAATGTTTATTACATTTTACTCGAGTCTTAAAATCATAATTTCAGATCACGGCTCCTATCTCCAAATAGAAAGAAAAATTCCTCTTGTAATTTTGTACTTCACTGAAAATACGCGGTAGAAAATTCCCACACTAGCCTTTCCAGGGTCAAACTATTTCAGGAATTTATTTCTCCACTTGCATTATTCTGTGCACGTATATTGGGTTAGGTATAATACAATTTCTCCCGGATACAACTATAGGAGGAGTAAGTAAAAGCTCTCGTCTATGGCAGATATAAGACATTGTATGGGCGACATGCCCCCGCTTGTAAATTCAATTTTTGAAAAAAAGGTAGTCGAACAAGAAGCTCTCATTTCAGGAAGACGAAATTATATAGTACACTTCAAACGACAAAATATGGTCTGACTTTCTTTGTGTTGAATTAAACGAATTTATATAGTACACTTCAAAAACAAAACATAGTCTTACTTTTTTGTGTCGAATTTAACGAAATAAGAATAAATTAAATTATATAGTACACTTCAAACGACAAAATATGGTCTTACTTTATTTTTGTTGAAT
This sequence comes from Hesperophylax consimilis, assembly GCF_061612785.1. Lineage (NCBI taxonomy): Eukaryota > Metazoa > Arthropoda > Insecta > Trichoptera > Limnephilidae > Hesperophylax > Hesperophylax consimilis. The sequence goes on along the minus strand of NC_142841.1, from coordinate 16,929,591 downwards.
TAAACGAATTTATGTAGTACACTTTAAAGACAAAACATAGTTTTACTTTTTTGTGTCGAATTCAACAAAATAAGAATAAATAAAATTATATAGTACACTTTAAACGACAAAATATAGTCTTACTTTCTTTGTGTCGAATTTAACGAAATAAAAATATATAGAACACTTCAAACGACAAAATGTAGTCTCTTTCTTTGTGTTGAATTTAACGAAATAAAAATAATAAAAAAGTCCATACTCAAATAATAACATTAGGAAACTGGTTTCCTTATCGGGCTTTTTTTATTTTACTTATCGAACCAAATTTGTTTACTTCAACGTGAAATTCGAGTACCAAACTCAAATTGGAAAATATTGATTTCGCGATTTTCAATATTCTATTTCTATTCATAAGCTGATTTTATAGAAGGAGAAAATAAAATGGAAAATTTTAATGTAATATTGAGGTGGGTTAGAGACCGTCAGTGAGAATTAAAATTTCTGCTCCAAAATATTCCGTATAATAATGATATTATTATATGTAAACACATTACTAACATTAGCGTGACCTTTTTGTCGTGAAACGTGCCAAATTACTTGTATTTCTCTCAAGCTCGATTAAAATCTGAACAATTTTATTTAAAATATTGCATTTAATTATTTTTAAAGTTATTTTTATAACGTTCTTACGATTTGAAAAAAAAGATTGCAAAATGAAAGCAATTTTTAAACCATTTGTAATTGAACAATTTCCGTTTATGTGTTATAAGTAAAGGTAACGATTTTTTCTTTTCGTCCCCACAAATGGTGAACATTTCCATTTTATTTTTTTAAATTTTTCTTTATTCAGTGACATGGTTATTACAATTATTAAGTACTAGCAGTGGTTGCTGCTAGGCCCTGCGGGAGGCACTTGCTTGGGCTTCGTGCAGTTTGAGTGATACTAACAACAGTTAACCTATAATAACCCAAGCTAACCTAACCTAACCTATCATTTTATTATAAATATAAGTACATGTCATAAGTACATTTTATTGTACATATGTACATGGCAGAATTGATTTGTTGGCTAATTTTACAATCAACGAAGCGTTTCTAGCTTCCGATTGTGTTTCATGTTTTTTATTGGGTTGGCAATGCCTTGACTTCAAACAAAAGCGTATCATGCGCGAACCTCATATCGTTGTTCTGTCAAAATGGTGCGAAATTATTATTTACGGAAAATCAAATTTAACGTAAATATTAAATATCAATATTTTTTTAAATCTTTAAGTTGAATGAAATATTCGTTTTCTTTTTAAAACGGTAGTTTGAATAGATGAAATTGTGCGTATTTGTTATAGATTATTTTAAATGAAATTATTCACTATTATGCCGCCAAAGGTGCGCTCTGTCGGCCAATAGGGAAACTACTTCAGCGGCCGGTAAAGGAGGGAGTGACATTTTCAAGGAACCTATGCGGATTTTAACCGAAATATACGATTTGAATTCGACTAATCAGAGGGCCTAGACCGTCCAGACGCTAGCGTAATAATACTATCAGAAGTTTAGACCACCAAGCTAGGCACATACCCGTATTGTGGTTGTTGGATAACCAATACCTCTGCTGTAGATCACCCCAAGTGGTCGCTACAGTTGGTGACTAAGCAAGGGTGCCCGGTTTAAGCGGGTGAGGTGTGTTCAGTCTCCACACAGCTCCCAAAAGATGATATAGGCCCTGAGGGAAATTATTTTATTCAGGGTCCCCTGTGTAGGGTTAATGCAAATATATATATAGATATGATCGCTGCCGCTATTTAAAAAAAAAATATCGGCTTATATTTCGTACTTACTGAAAATAAATGTAATATCGCTGGAGGAACTACGCTCAGACTAATCAATAAAATAAACGAATGTTAAAAATAGATACGTCATATCTGTTTTCTTCAAAAATTCTTAGTATACTATCAACAAACCTACATCAATTTAGAATACTCGATGTTACGGGTATCGCCTCTTATTGACCTCTAACTATAATTCTAAACAAAAAATAATAATCTTTCAGTCGCAATAAAACGTAGAATCAGAACCCTTTTCAAATCAAGTATGTTTGCAGAGAAAATAATGGATACAGAGCCAATACCGGCGACTGACAGTAGTACTGTGGAAATCTCAGATACAGCCGCGCGATATCGGGGCTGGGCGAACGAACATACTATTTATTTCTCTAAAGGGGAGAGCCAGACTCCTGTATCTGCGAGGAGCAGCCGCCAAACAACCGCACTTCGCGCAGGAGCCAGTGAGGTGTATGATTCACCGAATCCCTCGTATATCGTCGTGCCAACAAATAATTTAGGGTTGTCAGTCAGACGTCGGATCATTTTAAATCTCGCCACTTTTATTGTGCGACGGATTGAGCCATTTACAATCAATCAATGATTAAATTTTTAATTTAATGTGTATTTTTAAAGTTAGATAACACGGTTTTGTTTGATTTTGCTCAATTCACAGCTTTGAATAAACTTCTCGAGTCCACGGATACCACAGTGATATATTAAATTCATATACCTGCTTCGTCGAGAAAATTAGTATACATGGTTATATAAAATGTAATGTTTGCAGGTTGCCCAAAAATTCAATGAATAAATTAATCTAGTCAACAAATTGTCATTGATATATGTACTTGTACGGCCAAAGCACAATCTTAGAAAACATAAAGAGGAAAGAATGTTAATTTTTTTATCCTTTTTCCGTTTTTTAATTGATCAACTTTCTAAAATTCATTTAAAGTATTTGTAAAAAAATTTCTCATATATTTAATTGGATTTTTTTGGTTAAATAATTTTCTTAATTAATAAATAATACATGTTGATACTTATAATCGAGCTTTCAAACTTCAGGATGAATTTTATGCATGTTGCTTAAAACTTATTTCAATTGTGCATTTTTAATGGCGTATTTAGAACCCAGGGTTTTTCCATTGGTCTAATGACAGTATTTGAGTATGCATCTGATGCAGAATCAGACATCATGCTTTGCTGCATCGTACTATTATATATTATGCTGGGTAAAAAAGAGTTTTTTTTTCTACGTTTCGTTTGAGTAGTCACAACGATAAAATATTGTAATTCTGATCTGCCAAGTCTTAGTAAAGTGCGGCAGTGCTAAAAGATACTACCTTTTACCTCCTGGTAGAGTTTCTGCCATTCAATGTAAAATCAGCGATTCCGATGACGACGATAATAATAATAATTGGATGACTTGTATAGCGCCGTTTTTGTGCAAAATCACCTCAAGGGCGCTGTACAAACTTAAAATACATTTCTACAGTGATCTATGTTATTACTTAACTATTTGTGGAGATAATATACAGTACAATACTTACCTGGTAGGTCACTTGAGATTAACACTTAATTAACATTATCTTATTGTTTATTAGCGAAATTTAGATACAGGATTTAGGACATAATTGGAAAATTGAATATAACTGGACTTTCTCTTAGGAATGGTATAGTTAATTTAAGGGTACAACAGCTTAAAAAGGTAAGTTTTTAGTTTAGACCTGAATTCTGTTGGACTTGTTATGGATCTTAGTTCCGGAGGGAGTTTATTCCAAGCCTTTGGCCCAGATACTCCGAAAGCGCGATCACCAAACTTAGTATTTGGCTTGCGCATAGGTTCTATCAGTCTGCCTACAGCGACGATATTGCACTTCTTCTTACATACAGCCTTCGGATATGTTGAATGCATTCTAAAATACGAAAGTGGAGCCGGAAGATACAATTGACTTCATCTAAACCAAAAACAGCATTAATCCTTTACTTTCCTGTTTTACGTATACATTGTCAGAATTTGAAAAAATGTGTAATCATTGACGAAAATAGTATCTACAATTCTCAATGAAAATATGAAACAGACACAGAAAATGAGTGATCATTGACGAAAATAGTATCAAAGTTTAATGAAAATATTAAACAGACACAGAAAATGAGTAATCATTGACGAACCTAGTATCAACAACTCTCAATGAAAATATGAAATAGTCACAAAAAATAAAAAAGAAATGGTCGCAACAGAGCCTTAAACCAACCTCCTCTAAAACAGTGGTTCCCAATTAGTATTTCCCCACCCCCTTACCCAGTACCCCTTCGAGAAAGAGCCCAAACATGCATACCCACTGTACCCAAATAGATAAGTAATAAATTTAATTAGTTATTAGAGTTATTATTAATTTTAAATCTTAATCCTTAATAATACGCTGTCATACGAATATTGATTGACTCAAAACATATTTTGGTCAATTTCGCTATGTTATTTCATAATTTAATTATTTAAAATAATATAAGGCATATTTGAGGCACGATTTATAGAAGAAGATACTTAAAGAATCGCTCTGGTGTAAGAACCACGATTAAAAATTGAAACTAAATTAAATTAAATTGAATTAACGTTGCTTAAAATGGCTTTAGCCGTGTTTGGTGACCAGATCTGAATAGCTAAGTACTTTCCTCTTTCCCATCTTCTTCCCCTCCCTACTATCTTCAACAACACAACATACCCTAACTGGGAATGCTATACAGGTCATTGGGAGCAGTTGGGACACTTCTGCGGTGTTCACTTAAAAAAAGAAACAAAATTTGTACATTGGTTACTTCCTTGTAATTTCTTATATGTGCGATAAGATGCATATATAAGTAGCATGAATAGCTAAGAAGTGACTAGAAGAGACTAAAAGAGACTAGGAAAGATGAGGTGATTTTGCACAAAAACGGCGCTATATAAATCAATCAAGTATTATTATTATTAATAATAGAGACTCGATATGATAGACTCACCAAACGTCACAGCGGTGCTGCCAAGATCTGTTATCTATGTGAGGCATGTGAGGATATTGTGTCAGCGCTTTATTAGAAGCAGACACATACCTGGACGGATGACGAACCTCGTGCTGGCACTGTTGGTGGACGCGGCGGACTCTCTCGCAGCAGCAGCTGGTCCAGTTTCTTCACCACCTAGGATTCTTGCTGCAGAGTCTGCATCTTCTATCTTCGTGTCACCTGTACCTGTTATTCATTTCACTTAACTTAGTTTCACTTTATTTTTGTAATATTTATATTGTTTATAATACCTGCTCAACTGTAAAGCGCCCCTGAGGTGATATCGTACTAAAGCAGCGCTATGCAAACTGTCTAATAAATAAATAAATTAATATGTATATTTAGTAATTAACGGGTGACGTGTGTAGTGTGTGTGTGTGTGTGTGTGAGGGTGAGTGTGTGTGTGTGTGTGAGTGTGTGTGATTAAAGGTTTATGCATTGAACAATTTATGTAATTGAAATGACGCTCCTTTTAATTACGTACAATGAATACAAAAATGTTGATGTAGGAGTTAAGACAAATATTATTGAAGGTTTCGTACCTTAAATATTAATAATATATTAATATCTTTACATTTTTGGAAGCTTGAAGATTCTACAAGCCTACATGGAAAAGAATATCAAAACCAAATTGAGTATAAAGTTTGAAGTTTACATTAACCCAAATCCAGTTTGCATTGGAAATGATAATAAAGTGGTTTTTGAATAATATTCCCTGTTAAATGTCAAAAAACTAAGCGAGTTTTGGATTTTATACGAAAATATTAATATTAAACGTGTTTCTGTATACGAATGGAAGAAGAGAATGAGCTCAAATAAGCCCCAACGAAATAAGAACAAACAGCATATATTATAAAGTAGGTTCTTAACCAATTAAATATTATTTTACTCATCTGTGTTATTCTTAAAAACAAGACTACTCAAACACATTTTTTAGTACGCAGATTGTGTGTTATATATTTGGAAGCTTTCAATAAATAAAGATATGTAGGTAATCAAGTACAGGAAGAATATGGAAATACTTTATGCTGTTATCGACTTGGCAGTTTTATTTTTTGGCACGTTTTTTCAGAATTGGAAATCTCTGACATAATCCGAACCTTACATGCTAAATGATAACAAGCGAAGCCAATATGGCAATGAAGGTAAATAAAAATATTTGTATTATCTTCCATCGGGATTGCCACACTAACATGATAAACGAGATTTAAGCATCGTGCTCAGGGCGAGGATTAAAGTCTTTACTTCTTGGCTCGCACGACACACCTAATCACCTTAGAAAAGCGCCCAAGGAGGAAATACAAGCCACGTCCTACCAACTAAAGAGAGACGATCCTAACTCTATCTCGTCAAAGATTCGTGAGTGTGAAAGCATCGGAGATAGTTTTGTCTGAAGCGTGTGTTGTGTTTTGTTAAGATTTTACTGTACCTTGAACATTATATTATTTCACTAGAGTGACTATGTTTTAAAAACATAAAATTAAACAGTATTTTCACTTTTATCTTTAAACAATAATTATAAGCCTGAAACACCTATTGAAGATGAAAAAAACCTTAAAAGGTATTTCAGGCTAATAATCGTTGCTTAAATATAATATGTTATCCTTTGTGGTATGCATAGCAAACCTTGTCTCTTAAACATTAGTTTATCATTAAAAATAATAGTATTTTCATTACAGCTTACATACAAGTCAATGAAAGTCGACAGACTTTTGCTATAAATATATATCTTGTCAGGGGCTTAACATCACGATTTCACAAAGCAAAACAGCTGGCATGCGTACCTACACATAAATAATCCGTGCAGAACTAAAACTAATACGAACTAGGGAAATGTTTGAGATGCTTTGATTCTGTTGTGTCCGATTTGAATTCTGTTATAACAAATCAAAAAAATGAAGATAATTTTAGCTTTAAATTTTTCTTATGACTTAATGAGAAAAACCTCAATTTGAAACATTTAATTATTGAAGACAATATTTGCAGTTCCTAAACGAATATTTGAAACCGAAAAATTAGAAAAAATCGGAAACAAATCAGAAAAAGATATGTGCCCCGGCAAGGCAAGGGTCCTGGGTTCGTGTCCTAGATGTGACTGTATATTTTTCTGTTTCAAATAATCGTTTAGGAATTCCTGAGAATGTCTTCAATAATTTTAAAATTATTTCACCGTGCGTTCAACGCACATTGGTAAGTTCATTTGCGCACCGTAACTATTTATTTATATCTTTCAGAAAACTCAAGATATGTTAAAATTCTCTTCACGCTTTTGAGATTAAAGTGGCCTCCATAAAATCAACGTCTTTGCATGGCATTTAGGAATTTATCAGCTAAAGGATATAAAATACGATGGTGCAGAACTTTACTGCTATCAAATTATAGGTAAAAATATCACTCAGCTGCCCGCCGCTCCACTGATTCTAAAGCTATTAAAATTTAAAATTTGCATTGTTTCTGGAAGACTGATGTAAAATATAATAAGCAGTAATTGTTGATTGAGGTACTAGTACATATTGAATCATTTGGCGGGTTGGAAATAAGCCGACATAGCTCAGTGGATACAGAACACCTGACCGGACATCAGAAGGCACGGGTTCAATTCCCGTTGGGGCATTTATTTTTACTCGGCAGATATTTTCAATTTTAATACTAATGTATTTCGGATGACTAATTATTGCTTATAATTATTTGTTATCCTTTATGCTATGCATAAAACCTTGTCTTATAAACGTTAGTTTATCATTAAAAAATAAAAATATAAGTTTGCTATCAAGGTAAACGCCGAGGTCTTTACATTCCGTTTTAGAGATGACAGGTTCATTGTTGAGTGAGTATGAGTACTTAATTACCTGTTTGTTTCTGTTGAATGTCATAGTATGATATTTAGAAACATTTATATCTAGACAGTTAACTTTGCAATACTTGCAAAGCCTATCTAGGTCACTCTGTAACGCTTTGCAGTCAGAAAGAGAACGGATAACTTTGAATATTTTCATGTCATCGGCATAAAGTTCATATTTTGATTTTTGAAAACATGATCCAATGTCATTTATATAAATGTTGAACATTAGCGGACCTAGGTGGGACACTTGGGGGACACCAGATTTTACCTCGATAGATTTTGAGAAGACACCGTTGATTAAGATTACTTGATTACGGTAACTAATGTAAGATTTGATCTATCTAAACAGGTCACCGTGTATACCAATTAGGATGAGCTTTTTCAAAAGAATTGAGTGTATTGCGCGATCGAAAGCCTTAGAAAAGTCTGTATACATAGTATCAACCTGCTCTTTGTCATCCATCTTGCTATGCAAGAAATTATTGAAAAGAGCCAGGTAGGATGTCGTAGACTGACCTCTCATGAATCCGTGCTGATTCGGTGTAATGATTGTGGAAATAGCCAAGTATAATTGATCAAACACAATTTTTTCTAGAACTTTGCTTAAGTTATTATACATTACCAAGTTTTGAAGCAGACGAAACCGTCTAAGCTAATCGTTTCCACCATGAACCATGGAGCTTTAAAATTTTCACTTAACTGTCGTGAAATCGAAATCTAAATTGGACGAAATTTGGGCGGAATTAACTTCAGTAAATTGAAGTGAATTTTGGTAACTAGTTCGGAACATTTAAGAATATATAGTTATTTTGATCAATGAAAAATATTTCGAATATTCGTTTTCATTGATAGTTAAAAACGGGAGGCCCTCAGAAAGGAGAAGAAATTCTGAGAAGGTAAAAGGGGTGAAGGTTGGATGGGATTCAATGGATCCTTGTGTCCAGGAGTGAGGCACATATGAATGTATCTCTCCCACTGCGGTGCAAGGCGATGGATCGAGAGACCTGTTGGAAAGGTGAAAGGGTCTCTCCAAACCAGCCTCTCCTGATCTGGCATGCCATTCAGCTGGTGCGCAGGGGCAATCTTGAGCACACCTCACTCGATGAACCCGTATACCCCTGCTAAATCACCAAACGTAACGAACAACTTGGCGTGACATATGTCAGAGGTGGTGGTTATCCAATAAATGGTTGTTCGGGCGGCGCTACCCAAACCTGCCTCCCAAATTAATTTACGGCCGAAAACAAAATACGACATACTTGTATAAATTATGCAGTCTATTTAGGAAAATACACTATATCTACTTACATATTATGAAACTAAGTATCCCGAAGCGGTATGTAGAGAGAATATACGGCCTACGATATAACAAAAGTTGACATACTTTTATCTGCAGCTCAGTGGATATCCATATAAAAATATCTTTCATACGGCCGTATATTCTATCTGCATACTTACTTTACGGTGAGGAGGTAACGAAGAAGTAATCCTATGAGGGATTAACTATCCAAGGGATCAACTGGTAGAGGGATCATCTGCCCGGGGAATCGGAGCTGTCGGAACTTTCATGGAATCTCAAATATAAAAACGTATTCACTATTTACCTACGATACGATAAAGGAATTATCATTAAGTTTTCAAAATTTCATTGATAATGATGTTCATAGATATACATGAACTGTACAAATTTCCCCCAAGACACAAGGAACTGTTTTACTGTAACATTAAGCTACACCTTGCAAGCCTGCAGGGAGTTAGAAAAACGTTTATTTTTATTTTGAATTAACAGTTACCTTTTTATTTTTATTTTATTTTTATTTTTTATATATTCAATAATATTGTTATTGGGTTTATAAAAACAGTTTATTTTTAAACAAGTTCTGCTGTGTAATTGTTTAAAAATAAACTGTTTTTATAAACCCAATAACAATATTATTGATTATTTTTATAAGCAATAATTGTTCGCCTGAAACACTCATCCACATTGAAAAAATCTCCTGATAAAAAATACATGACGCCAACGGGACTCGAACCCGTGTCCATTCGATTTCCGGTCGAAAGCTCTGACCACTGAGCTATGGGGGCTTATTTCTTACCCGAGAAAATATTCAATATATGCTAGTGTTTCATTCAACAATTACTGCTTTTTTACATTTTTAACACGGGTTCGAGTCCCGTTGGCGTCATGTATTTTTTATCAGGAGATTTTTTCAGTGTGGATGAGTGTTTCAGGCGAACAATTATTGCTTATAAAAATAATTGTTATCCTTTGTGCTATGCATAAATAAAATCTTGTCTTTAAAACATTAATTTATCAAAAAAATAATAATTAATATTTGACAAGTCCAAGTATTTCACCTAAAAAATGTATACAATTTGTATCAACGCCATCTAGTGAGAGATTTAGCACTTACAATGAATTTCTCATATAAAAATAAAGTTGGTTGTTCTCAGGTGAAAAAATGTAAAAAAGCAGTAATTGTTGAATGAAACACTAGCATATATTGAATATTTTCTCGGGTAAGAAATAAGCCCCCATAGCTCAGTGGTCAGAGCTTTCGACCGGAAATCGAATGGACACGGGTTCGAGTCCCGTTGGCGTCATGTATTTTTTATCAGGAGATTTTTTCAATGTGGATGAGTGTTTCAGGCGAACAATTATTGCTTATAAAAATAATTGTTATCCTTTGTGCTATGCATAAATAAAATCTTGTCTTTAAAACATTAATTTATCAAAAAAATAATAATTAATATTATTGAATATATAAAAAATAATAATTAAAATGGAGTTCTACAAATTAAACTTAATAACAATAAATAAACAGTTACCTGTTGCGAGTTTGGTCACCCGACATCATGGCCTAGCGGCTCCTTAGTTCACTCTGTTTATTACATGAGACGGATTAAGTTTTGATTGGGATATGGGATTAATACGGCTAACTAAACCCGCTTCGTGCCGCAGACACCGGCAAACTTTCATAGTGAAGAACTGACATTTCTTGGCAAGGTACATCAATGAATTTCATAACTGTGCTGGTGAAGAATTATTAGGAATGCGAACAGAATTGCAATCTTTTTCTATTTGAAAGAAAACTGATAAATCAAAATTTCATAATTAAGATCCATCGACTCCTAGGTTTACGAAATGACAGTTTAACGAAATGGTTTTAAAGTAATATACAAACAATTTTTCGATATTTCAAAATGTTTTATCGATTTCACTCAAGGTGAAATAAAATTGACCTTTCATTTTTTAGGCACGCTGAGACGCCAACAACAAACTTTTATCGGTTTATTTTTTCAGTGATACGTACGTACGTCGTGACAGTAATCGTGCAAGTTAAAATTTTTTAAACTTTTAATTAATAAATCAATATTCTGGTTAAAAGTAGGACGTGTCAATTTTTTTTCTTTGAATCTACAGGTGTTTTAAATTTGTGTTTCGTTCAATACCTGTGGGCTTTTAACGAACGTTTTCGAACTTTTATGGTAGGTTATGAAACAAATAGATGATTAGGAAATGATAAGTCAAGTTTTTTACTTTAGCTCCACACAGGAGGTCTGGAGGAAAAAAATGTACTCAAGGCCTATGTCATCTTTGGGGATGCTGTGCGAGGAGTCTTTTCAGGGAAAGGAATAATGGAAAGTTCTGGGAAGGAAGGTATGAGGGGTGGGCAGGAATCTGGAGGTCAATATGTCCAGGAGTTACGTACATATGAATATATCCCTCCCACTGCGGGGCAAAGCGATGATCGGCTGGATAGGTCAAAAGGTCTCTCTGAAATAGTCTATCTCGATCCGAACTGCCACACAGTAGGTGGGTGATCTCATCCGCCGCCAAGACTCACTCAATATACCCGAGCATCCCTGCTAAGTCACCAAACGTAGTGAACCACTTAAGGTGACCTATGGCAGAGGTATTGACTGTTTAAAAATGGTTCCCGGGGCGGCGGTACCATACCCGCTTCCTAAATTGAGAAAATAAAATTATGAAGTAACATCAACGCAACATCAACACAACAAACATGAATATATTTTTTTGTGGAAATCCACATATATGAAGATGAGGAACACATGATGTAGCACCCATACAACAACCAAAACTCCGCTTCGGATTAGGAATACCTTGTGAAAAGGACTATCAATATTAATTCTTTTGAAAAATCAGCATATTCGGAAAAACATTTTTAAAAACGGGGAAATTTTCGACTTTGAAATTTTACTGAAAGACAATTTATGAATTGGATGGAGGGAAAATACAATTTAACTCAAAAAGTTAAAATAGTATTGTTCCAATATTATTAAACTTCAATAACTTATTGAGTAAAATCTCATTGAATCATTAAAGACACTATTAACCACTCACAACGAAAAAAGATTCTATTATCTATTTACCTATGACTCGAATAAAACCGCTTAACTTTTTCAGTTTTCCTTCAAAGCAAAACAAACATACATATAAAATCGTTCACTTAGTTAGTGATGGATTTATCGCGCACGTGACGACAGCCGCGATGGTAGAATAGTTACGCTTTACAAAAATAACAGATCAACCTGTCAGAAATAAATACCCGAAGATATTACCGCCAGAGTGCAAATTTATGTTTCCATAGTCAAAATACAGATTTATGATACGGGCGAGATCTGACATACTAAGACATTGGCTTGAACATAGTAGATTTCAGAAATGATTACATTTTTTTCAAATTTTATGTTAGTACCGCCCAGAGAATCCCAACTGCTCTTTGCTGATTGTTGAATGTCTGAATGTTGGTTTTTCACCAGGGCTATCTACTACTCTGGAACGTGACACAGAAATAATTTATTTTATTTTTAATGTGAAATAATACAATTTAATTACAAACAAATTTACTTACGCACGCCGGGATGATCCCTTTACTGTACTGAACTGTATTGTAAAGGTAAAGGTTAAAAGTGATGTTGGTCATATTATCTCCATTTTTTATAGTTAGTATTTCACACAAAAAGTTATAACTGCTTATTTTAAATAGGTATGATACAATGGTATTGTACTGGACACCTACGCCAGTGACATTGACTGTAAATGCCGGTTTCCTCTGGGGGTACCTTGGGTAAGGATTTGAATAGAAACACAACTTTCGAAAGTCGTCAGACAACTGACTGGTTGAGCCAGTTGTTGGCGTATTTATTGGGTTCAAATTCAATAATTTCTACACGTGTTAATGTGGAGCAATTATACTTAAATCTAAACATATACTTAGGTCCCACGGTTTGTCGTGCGACTAATTCATCCTTGAACTGGCGATATGACACGTGGTTCGAATACAATAATTTCTACAAGTGTTAATGTGGAGCAATTATTCTTAAATCTAAACATATACTGAAGTCCCACGGTTTGTCGTGTGAGTAATTCATCCTTGAACTGATTCTTCATCGTAAAATGTGATACCAGAATATTCATTTTCTTAATTATTAATTAATTATTAGGTACATCCATCTGCTGTCCGGTACACCCCCAACGTGAAAAAGTATTTTTCACCAAATATTCTCCTCAGACAGCAAGGTATCTTCTTAAGGGGTTATTCTTTGAAGTTTCTGTCGTTGAGAGGTGCTGCTATGTTGTCGTAAATATCGATTAAAAATCCATATCCTTTTCACGGTATCAGGCGATCGTTAAAGTTATCGTCCTAAATATTTCAGAAGAATGAATGAACGAATCGCCTGTTAAATAACGGGCGGCCTTCGGTTATGTGACCCACATGTCAAGTGCTTACATGTGAGGTATTTGTTTATTATAAACAAATCTTTCGTTTGTAGTTCAAGTTCGTGAATCAGTGTTATTGTTATTACTGTCTATTTATCTGAACCTTATCTGGTTCCTTATGGTGTTGAAGCTTGTATCGTTCCATTTTTATTAATGGCGTAGTTTCTACTTGTCAAATGTCAAAAAATGACAGCTTCAAAAGTAACATCTACCGAAATAGCGGGCTATTCAAAATAACACCTCTTATTGGAAAACCCTGTATATACCATACGTTAAAAAAAACTGATATTAACTCTAAAATGGTTGCTAAGGTAGCATCCAAAACAATAATAAATATAAAACTTATGAGCAGTACCAGATGATTATTTGCAATACCTTTTGATCAAAAAATATCGTTCAGTTTGGTAGGGTTGTTTGAAAAAGATCGCGCAGCCGTTCCTCTTGTCCAAGGGTTTCCAACCTGTCGATCGCGGACAAACATTTAATCGATTCCAATTAATGCTTACGATGTGAATTTTTAAAATATGGAAATGAAAAATGAACGAAAAAAGTATATTCTCATAGTAGGAGAATTTCTTTGCGGAATTCGTGCTTATTTCTCAATTAAGTGTTTTAATGGTCAATTTTTTGAAAAACTTAATAAAAGCAACCAAAAATTTTTATTCTTGTTTGAATTTGGTCCGCATAAAAATTAAGAATAGCTTCTAACCTCAAAAAGGTTGGAAAAAATTTCACTCCTTCACAATAGCTATCTAAAATCTAAGGAAAATATGCTTTTATATAGTAATTAACTTCACATTTAAAATGTTGGTTTACACTACGCAAATAGTTTATTTATTGTTTCGTCTGAAGTGGGATAGTATTGAAAACAATTTAAGGACTTCGCTGGATGTTGTATGAAGTTTAACCCACAGTTGTTGTAACGAGCAACACAGTTGACCGCCGAAGGCCGTAGCGAAATAACTTTACTTGGCTAGTTTAAAGCCAATAATAAATAATTAGTGTATGGTAATTTCATTTCAACGGGAAGAAAAGTTATTTTATTTTAACCGACGTTAAGGGTTTTATAGAAAACGGTTGGTGTGTGATAGATCATTTATAAAAAATCTTTTGTTCAATTTTCCTAAACGGAGAACATGATAATGCACTAAATTTTATACTGCAAAATCTATTGATCACATCAAATGTAAAAAAACACTATCAAAAATATAAAGTGGTAGAGTAAATATCTGGTCACTAGCAACTCAATTACTCCAACAAATTCCAGGTAAATGGTGCATAAATTCAAATTCAAAAAAACATTTATTGCACAAAAATACAGAGTACAAAGGGTATAGCTAGAGATGGCAAAATTTAGCATTAATTTTCAGATTTTTTAGCATTAAAAATTGGAAATTTAGCGTTTTATAGCATTTTGAGGCATAATTTAGCGTTTTGTAGCAAAATAGAAAAAAATGTATTTTCTGAATGTTTTTAGCGCATATTTTAAGTATTTTTGGTAAAATATATGTTTAACCTTCATTTGCAAGTATTTCCATGTGAAAGATTATAAATAATTAATTTTAATATTAAATTAATAAGGAAGGAAACTCTAAGTACGGGTCGAACACAAACACAACAAATGCAGATTGCGATTAACATCAATAGGCGTCATTTATTTCGCACAATTTGTGTAATGTCAAAAAGCAATTTTAGCCTACAGTACAAAAATTTTAAATATTTACACATAAAATAGTAACAAAATTATAAAAAATCGTAGGAAAGGCTTCCTAAAATGAAATAAAGTAGGCATAATACTTTTCCCTGCACATTCACATGAAACTACCTTCCTTATGCATTTTTCTCAATTCTTCTTTAGTTGTACTAGACTAAATATTACTGTATCAGCTTCTCCAATTTGTATGGTTCTTTGACTTCTGAAATACGCTATATTCTCGGAAAGCGTTTAAATTCAGCGTACAGAATAAATTAAAAATATTAAATATTTACACATAAAATAGTAACAAAATTGTAAAAAGAGGTAGGACAGGCTTCCAAAAATGAAATTAGGTAGACATATTTGAAATACAGGTAAATACAAAAAACAATGGAAATGGCACTTTACTGATTGAATGATAATTGCATTGCGCACGTTTCAAAAGTGGGCTCCTTCATTCAGTACTAAATTGTAGTGACTGAAAAAACGCTCTGCATCAACACTATTTACAGGGGTCCAAATTGTCTGTAGGGCTGATGGCCCAGCAAAGGCAGAGTTTGACACTTTCATTGCCATCAACATTTGCGCCAAGTCACACACTTTACCTTCACGCACAATTTGTCCCATCAGTTTGTGAAGGTAGAGATAGCCAGATAGATAGTTGATTTATGGAGATAGCCCTCAACACACTCATCGCTGGTCAGCTTTGAGAACACAGGAAGCATTTCAAAGTCTCTTCTCACGCACTTCTCATCAGGTGTCAGGGATTGTGCTGCAGTTGCCGGGTTGAAGACCTGGCCGGCAGCCTTGTAGAAATTATTTGTCTTGCACGGCGCCATGTGTTTCACTAACTTCAAGGCGCTCTTCTGGGCACACCCACACAACAACTGCTTGAGCTCCTCCCGCTTGGTTAATCTTGGTTAATTGGATGATTTTTAATCACTTATTTCCGATGATAAATATCGATTTTTTCTCTCATATTATTTTAATACCCGGTATTTTCGGGAAATTCGCGCCTATTTCGCTAAATAGAATAATTTAGCTGAAATACGGCCAAAATCACGTTTTTCGCGTTAATTCGCGAAATAGAAATCACTGGAAACACTTTCAAATGCCCTGAAACGCAAAGAAAACTTATAAACGCCCTATTTTCGAACCATAAATATTTTTTCGCGTTTTTAGTTAAAACTAAATTTTGCCATCTCTAGGTATAGCTTATAGGTTACATCCTATTTCTTCCAGCTAACCTAACAAATACACATTATATTGCATAACCCACCAATTACATTTTAACAAATGTATGTAAATAATAAATAAAAAAACAGAGGTGTTTAATTTATGTAAATTATTCATTTAAGGTGTTGTACTGGACGGGAGTCCGCACAAGACTGTAGATTTAGGCGCCGGGTCCAAACCGTGTCTTCAACCGATGAGAATGCTCCTTTACGGCCGATGATGATGATAGTAGTATATTTGATGATGAAATCTGCCTCCCGCACCCAGGCTTGGTGAATGTTGGGCACTGGGTGTGCTGTCGTCTCTGCTCGCTTCTGGTGTTGGCGGTTTTCCAAAGGAGGGCCGGCTGGTCTTGAAGAGGTAACACCAGAAGATCTTGGAGCAGAAGACTCGGCGAGGTGAGGCAGATGTTGGGCAGGAGTCACTTGTAGATAAATAAAACGCTTGGTTTCGGTGGTAAAGATGAACTGATTTATTTTTAATTATGTGGCTGCTTATATTTAATTAGCCTGACTCGCGCCCGACATTGGGCTAGGAGCCCAAAAGTGGTGGGGGGTTGTACCCGCGCCAACAATGAGTTTATAGCCTCCGACAAAATGTTGCATATTCATTTTGTCGGCAGCAATGGTGATAGTAGTCGCTTAAATTTGCGAGTTAGAAAAGATTTTGAACGCTTACATGAATGACAATTACATAGTTTAAAAGCATAGTAGTTATGAGAATGTGTATCTTGACAACTAGATTTTTTGTTTGCCAAGATACGACAAAAAATAAGAAATGTTTGTAAAATAAATGTGTAAAAATGATCTCAAGCGATCAAATTTGTAAAACATGTTAAGTTAGTATTTTTCCGAGGTCCCCCGTAACATAGCGCTCAGAAAGAGATAAGATTCACTATGCTACGAGGTTCCTGGATTTTTGTACACGCAAAAAAGGTAAAAAATATTGTTCAAAAATGGGTTTACATATGGGTGAAAAACAGCTTTTTTAATATCTCCTCAGCGGTAGTATATCGAAAATAGTGTTTATTTGACTACCGCCGAGGGGATGAACAAGTAAAATACATACATTTGTAACATTTAAAAATTGATTTTTCCTAGTAATTTTTACATAGAAAAAATGCTGGACATCGATCTACGCGGCAGGTAAGCCGGCGACGCGGTATCGATGCCGTTCGTAGACAAAGTTTTCAAGCGGCCTGGGCCGAAAATTGGACAAAATGGCCAGTGGCGGGGAGTGGTGATTTTGCCAGTGGCGTGGGGTAGGCACATTTTATAAAAGTAAAACAATTTTATGAAATTAAATAATGTGGTCAACTACGTCCGTTACACTCCCCCCGTTTAGCTATGCTGAACTAAAAAATAGGACGTTTGTTGGTACGTCGCAGCCCGCGGCGGCCAGTCCCTCTGGGATGGTGCTGGGCTGGTGGTACTGTTGATGTTGCATCGGTAGGTGGAGCTGGCAGGATTACAGCGAGCTTCACATCGGGGTGGACGTAAAATCCGGTGCTCGTCTGGATCCTGGCGGTCCTCACTCGGCCGTCTGCAGCAGGGGTGAATGGAGGAACATGGTGGGCTAGCCTTGATGGCGGCAAGGGCCCCATCAGAGGGGGGGCTGGCTTGCTCCTGCGCATCTTGCAGGTGGGGCAGTTGTGGGCGATCTTGCGAATATTTGTTCGCAGTCGCAGCACATGGTAGCTGTCTCGCACCTCAGCCATTGTTCTCTCCTTATTCGGATGATCGTCTTCCTGGTGATGATATCTCACTAGAAGTCGTGCATATGCATGATCACCATCCAAAATTATAGGTGTCCGCACTGCTTGGGGCACGTTACTGAGGGCTTGTAATCTGGAATTCATCCTCAGTAGGCCGTCAGGTCCAAGGAAGGGGCTCAAGGCTTTGAGCCGGCTGTCACTTGGTAGTGGATCTCCTTTCTGGAGCGCATTTATGTCATGATAAAATGTTTCTTCTTGACATTTTCTTGCCCATCGGGCCTCTGCTTCCTTGATTTCATCGGTTCTTAAATGATTATCAGGTTGTTCGTGGCTTTTTCCACGACACCTTTTAATAGAATGATGTATCCGGCAGGTAGTTAGAATAAGATGATTAAATGAGGAAAATTTCTTGATGTCGGGCAGTGTATCTGCCACAGTTGAAGTAAGGCCAACGTTTTGGCGCCTTACTTCAATGTGCCTGGGAGACCCTTTCGCGGGGCCGACTGATTTTCTCGTACCATTTGCAGGCACAGATCCAGCTGGTACTCCTCGTACGGCCGCCTGTATAAGAGGTGCTCGCGGTACGGGGCCAGATGGTCCATGGGGCGTGGTAGAATGCCACCGGGCATGGTGCCTGGGTGGTCTTCTCTGCAAAGATGCTGGCACAGATCCAGCTGGTACTCCTCGTACGGCCGCCTGTATCAGAGGTGCTCGCGGTACGGGTCCAGATGGTCCATGGGGCATGGTAGAATGCCACCGGGCATGGTGCCTGGGTGGTCTTCTCTGCAAAGATGCTGGCACAGATCCAGCTGGTACTCCTCGTACAGCCGCCTGTATCAGAGGTGCTCGCGGTACGGGTCCAGATGGTCCATGGGGCATGGTAGAATGCCACCGGGCATGGTGCCTGGGTGGTCTTTTCTGCAAAGGTGCTGGCACAGATCCAGCTGGTACTCCTCGTACGGCCGCCTGTATCAGAGGTGCTCGCGGTACGGGTCCAGATGGTCCATGTTGCACTGTTTGAGGTCTCTCGGCAATGTGCCTGGGAGACCCTTTCGCGGGGCCGACTGGCCTTCTCTGCGAAAATGCTGGCACAGATCCAGCTGGTACTCCTCGTACGGCCGCCTGTATCAGAGGTGCTCGCGGTACGGGGCCAGATGGTCCATGGTGCACTGTATAATGCCTCCCGGCAGTGCGCCTGGGTGACATTGTGGCTCGTATGGCCAATGTGGTAGCTTCATTCACGTGTCCAGAGGTCCCTCGGCCATGGCTTTGATAATAAACTCATCAGCCATTCCGGCGCCGCGTAGAGTGATTGGCACGCGGCGGGACGTCATGTCTGTTGAGCACATGTTTTTTGCTCCGTGTAGTCGTAGCTCACGGGTAGGTCCGGTTGTGCCGAGTTTTTGTGCTGTGGTGGCGTCAATAAGGGTGACTGTTGAGCCCTCGTCCAGAAGCGCAAAGGTTTTAATCTGCCGCTTCGGGCCCGACAATATGACTCCCACCACTTTTAAAACGGCACTTTCGGTGTGGCGTCACATATTGTGAACATCTGCCACAGTAATGTCATTATCACGATTGTTATTGTAGTTGTGAAGAAGTCGGTGGTGGGGGGATCTGCACTCCCCCACGCCGCACCATTCACTAACTTTGCACTGCTTTGTATAATGTTTGCCATTGAGGCACAATCGGCACAAACCGGCGTCGTTCACTGTTTCAAAACGATATTTCAAGTCTTTCGCGGCGAAAGTGCGACATTCGCTAAGTTGGTGGCCATTTTCACCACACTCGACACACCCGGCGCGGTTATCGAACTCGCGAACTTCACCGTAACTGTTTTGCACTTTTTCCCCGCTTCGATTATTTTCTCGATTATTTACAGACAAAATTTGGGGCATTCGATTATTACCAGACAAAATTTGGGGCTTTCGATTAATTTTCGCGAACTGTTGTTTTTCACTAGAATTGTTGTTATAAACATTGTTTTCCCGCGATAAAAACCGTTCTGACGCGGCAGACGTGTTTAAACTGTTGTCACAAGTGTCACTTTTGTTCGAATTGTTTTTTCGCGAAAACTTTTCTGACGCGGCAGACGTATTTATGAAACTTTCACGGGTATCACGTTGGCGCGCACTGTTTTTTCGCCAAAACTGTTCTGACGCGGCAGACGTGTTCTCTAAACGGTTTTCGTCACATGTTTCACGATTTTGAGCACTGTTTTTTCGCGAAAACTGTTCCGTTATTGAGAACGAATGTTCACGGCGTGGGCGGGACCTCGCGGGGTCAACCAAACCGGACTTTGGGATGGCGTTCGCGACGGTTTTCAGGAAGGCGGCAAACTGGCAGATGGTAGCGGAGGCCTCGTAGTGCCGCACTTCCATCAGCCACGCCAACCGCAAGGTGGGCGGCATCTTCCCCGCGATGTCACTGAGCAGCGCTGGATTCGTCAGGTAGCCATCATTGTTGAGGGAGCGGAGTGATGCCACCAGGTTCTGAACTGTGCCAGAGAAGTCTGCGATGTCCTCCAGAGAGGCCTCAATTGTGAGGTGGGGCAGCTTCTTCACTTTGTCCAGCATCAGAGCAGCGAGTGAAGTAGTCCCTCCAAATCTCTGCTCCAGGACTGCCAGGATCTCCGGAACCTGGGCAGGGTCCATCAGAAGGGGGCCGACGGCTTCTCGGGCTTTCCCCTTGAGGGCCCGCTGTAGGCGGATCAAGTTTTCGCTGGAGGTCATCCGACATGTGGAGGTAGACTGGTTAAACTGAGCCCTCCAGGTGGGCCACTCCAGTGGATCTCCAGAGAATGGAGGCAGGTCCTTGGCCATAGATTGTCTGGCAATAAGGGCCGCCATTCGTGGATCGTCCTCGATTGTGGGACGGGGGCTGTCCTGAGCCCTTGAAGCTCTGATGGCTTCTGTCAGGGCGGAGGCCAGCTGAGCCATGGGACTGCCATCATGCTGAACCCAGGCTCTGGTATGTTGGGCCGTCTCATCCGCCGTAGGTTGGGGCGGGAATCTCGGCATGGAGCTGGTACTGGCTGTGGGCGGGCCATCTGGCCGTGCCGGCACGCCATACTCCTGTTCGCGCAGTGGTACGGGCGGCACATGTCCAGATGGTCCAGAGGGTCCAGGTGGTCCAGGCTGTGTCCATGGCACGTCCCACTGCTCCAGCAGTCCGGCAGGTGATCCTGGCGTCGGCACTGGGTACCCCGGGTGGGGCAGAGGTACGGGCAGCACAGGGCCATGAGGTCCAGGCTGCACCAGTACTGGGCATCTTTGAATGGTCCAGGGTGCTGGTTGCGCAGGGCCTGCTGGCTCTTGCTGCGCTCGTGATGCGTACCTCTGGTCCACCAGAGGTACAGGTCCGGCTGGCACTTCAGGTACGGCTTGCCTCTGTTCTATCAGAGGGGTGGGCGGTACGGGGCCAGAGGGTCCAGGCTGCATCATGTTTGGCCACCCTGCATTGGGCCAGGGTGACGAGGGCGGGGGACCGGCTGGCCTTGGCTGCGCCGCTGCTGAGTACTTCTGGTCCACCAGAGGCACCGGGCTCGGTTGGCCGGGCTGCACCCATCCAGGGCTGTACCCTTGGAAGCGCCAGGGTCCTCCTTGGGCAGGATACCCTTCCAGGAGTACGGGTCCAGATCGGGCAGGCGCTGCTGCTGCTGGTTCCTCATACCTCTGGTCCACCAGAGGCACCGGGCTCGATTGGCCGGGCTGCGTCCATGATGGTGGTGACCTCTCCAGGAGCTTCGAAGGTCCAGGAGGGGCAGGGGCTGCTGCTGTTGGAGCTGATTGAAGAGCTGCTTTAAGTCTCTCAATGTGCTCGGTTTGACTGCGAAGCTGTTGTCGCAATGACTCCATCGCATCCTCTTGAGATGTGGAGGGCGGTGAGTCATGATGTGCAGGTGGTGCCATGTCAGGAGTAGTGCTGGGCGTGGGCATGGGGGTTACGTCAGGCGTGACGTGAACCACAGCCGTGGCCTGAGACCCAGCGTCCAGGGCATCTGCAGATGGTGTTGAGGATCCATCGTCTTGGATCCGGCTCGACCGTAAAGTTGGAGACATCCTGGTTGAAGGCGTGTGAGAATCCGGCTCGAAGGACCACTTGTACTGGACGGGAGTCCGCACAAGACTGTAGATTTAGGCGCCGGGTCCAAACCGTGTCTTCAACCGATGAGAATGCTCCTTTACGGCCGATGATGATGATAGTAGTATATTTGATGATGAAATCTGCCTCCCGCACCCAGGCTTGGTGAATGTTGGGCACTGGGTGTGCTGTTGTCTCTGCTCGCTTCTGGTGTTGGCGGTTTTCCAAAGGAGGGCCGGCTGGTCTTGAAGAGGTAACACCAGAAGATCTTGGAGCAGAAGACTCGGCGAGGTGAGGCAGATGTTGGGCAGGAGTCACTTGTAGATAAATAAAACGCTTGGTTTCGGTGGTAAAGATGAACTGATTTATTTTTAATTATGTGGCTGCTTATATTTAATTAGCCTGACTCGCGCCCGACATTGGGCTAGGAGCCCAAAAGTGGTGGGGGGTTGTACCCGCGCCAACAATGAGTTTATAGCCTCCGACAAAATGTTGCATATTCATTTTGTCGGCAGCAATGGTGATAGTAGTCGCTTAAATTTGCGAGTTAGAAAAGATTTTGAACGCTTACATGAATGACAATTACATAGTTTAAAAGCATAGTAGTTATGAGAATGTGTATCTTGACAACTAGATTTTTTGTTTGCCAAGATACGACAAAAAATAAGAAATGTTTGTAAAATAAATGTGTAAAAATGATCTCAAGCGATCAAATTTGTAAAACATGTTAAGTTAGTATTTTTCCGAGGTCCCCCGTAACATAGCGCTCAGAAAGAGATAAGATTCACTATGCTACGAGGTTCCTGGATTTTTGTACACGCAAAAAAGGTAAAAAATATTGTTCAAAAATGGGTTTACATATGGGTGAAAAACAGCTTTTTTAATATCTCCTCAGCGGTAGTATATCGAAAATAGTGTTTATTTGACTACCGCCGAGGGGATGAACAAGTAAAATACATACATTTGTAACATTTAAAAATTGATTTTTCCTAGTAATTTTTACATAGAAAAAATGCTGGACATCGATCTACGCGGCAGGTAAGCCGGCGACGCGGTATCGATGCCGTTCGTAGACAAAGTTTTCAAGCGGCCTGGGCCGAAAATTGGACAAAATGGCCAGTGGCGGGGAGTGGTGATTTTGCCAGTGGCGTGGGGTAGGCACATTTTATAAAAGTAAAACAATTTTATGAAATTAAATAATGTGGTCAACTACGTCCGTTACAGGTGTAGTGACATTTGTTTAAAAGAAATGTTTTTAGTGATGATTTAAATTTAAGTATGTTAGTTATTTGTTTGATACTACGTGGAAGGTTGTTATATTATTTAATGGCCATGTAGTGTGGTCCTTTTTGAAATAAAGTTTTGTTTGCTTTTGGGATTAATAAGTTTTCTGTGAACCTTGTAGCGTGTTTATGTGTGATTTGTAAAAATTGGTCTACATGAATCCAGGTGATCAGAGTTTGTAATTTTTCGTTGGCACATCTTTTGGACGATAAAAACATCTTTGGCGTTTAATGAGTTTCCCAAAAAACTATTCCGTATTTTATCATTGAGTATAAGTATCCATTAGGGTGGTTAAAAAAATTAATGTTGGAATTTTTTGTGCTGACCTCCCTAAAAGCTGCCAATTGGCTAAAAAATGAGATTGGTGAAGTTTCAGCTCAATTGGATAAAGTTAACTCGTGCCTCATCAAGGTTGAAGTTTAACTTTCTAGAATTTTTTTTTTTTTTTATAAAATACCTATCAATATTGCAAGATTTAATTACATATGCTGTCCAGATTTTGCTTTTTCATTTTCTCAATTGGTACATAAAAAAGGGTGTAGTTAAAACTGTTTTCAAAGTAAATACAGCACAATCCAAATTGAAAATGATGGATTTACGAGAAAAAAAATGCAAAAAGGTATAAAAAACAAGAAGAAATAATGTTCACAGTTTTATTATTTAAAATATACAAAAGAAAGCATTATGAAAGAAAGAAGTTATTATAATTATTATTTACATTTACAATTAATTATCAGATTAAGGTGATAATGGTTTAGATAACGTGGCTTTTGAAGAGTCAGGAAAAAAATTTCGATGCAACTTGTAACAGAAACTGTCGTTCTTCGTCTTTTGTCAAACAGGAATTGAAGTCTTGGATTAATTTTACCCCTCTTTCCGTTGTGTCATTGACAACCTTGAAACCGTTCACTATATTTTTCGCTTTTAAATAATGTGTATTTTAACACCATATATCAGGATCCGTATTTAAAAATTCTGTGTCAATTTCAAATCTTTTGAAAAAATTTAGAGTTTGATGAGAAACAAAAAAATCGATATCTTTGTCCAATAAATTATCCACTTGATGGAGACTGAGTTTTGCTTTCACATCCCTATCACACGTTTGTTCTTCAATTGGAATTAATTGTAGACTTTTTACAGCCATGCTTGTTTTGACACTTTTTTCTAAATTTTCATCGAAGCAAGAAAATGCGACTTGCTCAGAATTGAGGTACCACAGATAATTTATCATTTTAGACAGTGCCTTGTCTGCAAGTTCTTTATCGATTTCTCTATATTTTACAAGAGATTTTAAGAATTGTAGGTCTTGGTTTGGGGCCAAAGTGGGTTTGGGGGCGTTAAACCACGCTTTTACATAAATATTTATTAAAAATAAACAAATGTTAGAGATAAATTTTTTTTCTAAATTTGTAAGGTAAATTGTAATGTAAATGGCATTTGCCATCCATCTAGCGTGATGAATGGCACCAGGAACTTTGAAAAAAGTATCTTTTGGGGGAGTTCGTCCTAACACAACTGACGAAAGTTGAATTAATTCTTTGTAATCATCCCTTGGCTGTTGGTTTTTTTATTGTTCTGTAAGAAAAATTGATATTTCATCTGAATTCCCTATTTTATGTCTAATATTTTTATCTTCAATAGCAGTTTTGTATTTTGTCTTGTCTAGCTTCAACCACCCAGTCTGAAAGTTTTTAAAAATATTTGAGTGGGATCCAGTAGTTGTGCCCATTTTTAAATCAAAAACTGATTTGAGAATAATTTCTAAAATATGGTGGCGACATGCTAAATAAAAAAGATTTTTCTCTAATAATTGCTCCAACAAAACAAAGGTTCCGTTGAAGCGACCAGTATTTACCGCAGTGGTATCAAAACACATTGCAAGTTGAAAAAAATGTTTGTTTTATGTTTTATTATATATTATATTATTTTATTAAATATGATGTTGTTTATTATATTTTTTAATAATGTACAATGTTCAAAGGAAACAAAATTTGATCAAAAGGGATTAAATTAAGTTTTTTTTTTTTCAAAAAATTGTTTTTTCATTTTTGATCTCGATGAGGCACGGGTTAATATTATCTAATTGAGTTAAAACTTTCCAAATCTTATTTTTTAGACAAATGGCAAATATTAGGGGGGTCAGGCTGGCATTACAACTAAAATATTTTTTCACCTTATACCTTGTAACCACCATAGTATCCATAGTATGCGGTGATTACTG
Organism: Hesperophylax consimilis; assembly: GCF_061612785.1. Classification (NCBI taxonomy): domain Eukaryota; kingdom Metazoa; phylum Arthropoda; class Insecta; order Trichoptera; family Limnephilidae; genus Hesperophylax; species Hesperophylax consimilis. Next base: position 16,903,937 of record NC_142841.1, on the reverse strand, counting down.
ACTCGATGTTTAAGATATTTTTAAGCGTGCTTAGAAAAAAAGAGATGCTACTGATTTTTGCTAAAACTTTAGATACATATTTATATTTTCATCTCGTTGTATTCCCAGCAGTGAACAAGTTTGGGAAGGTTCGATATGATTGTTATTAAAGTTAAAATTTTCGTTTACAGGTGTAGCTTGTACTAGACAAAATTTTAGAAGTTCAGTTTTGTTTTTGTTAAGCGACAGATTTTGTGATAACAGCCAGTTTGCTATTGATTGACAAGTCTCGTTAACATGTTTATTAAATTCGTACATATTACATATCATTAAAAAAATGATAAGCGGGTAAAGGTGCCGCCGCCCCAGTAACAGTTCATTGGATAACCAACAACTCTACCTTAGGTTACTCCAAGAGGTTGTCTATGTTTCGTGACTTAGCAGGAATGCCTGGGAACGTGAGGTGATTATCATCGGCTACGTGGTGGGCTAGATCGAGAGAGGAGAGGGAGACCGTTTCCCTTCTCCAGCCAGACTCTCTCAACTTCTAGACCCATCGTCTTGCACGGCAGTGGTAGGGAGGATTGCTTTCTATTAAAAAGAGTACCTTACGGCGTGTTATAATTTTTTATATTTTTTATTAAGTTTATTCAGGAAACGTCGTAGCCATTTAACCTCGCTTTATCTATCATAGGATAAAGATTTTTATTTTAATTCGGGTGCATTTCAGTTATTATTTTATTTTATATGAACCCCCTCGCAGGAGGCCCTAAGTAAAATATTTTCCCTCAGGGCCTATGTCATCTTTCGGGATATTGAGGGAGGATCTTTTTTAAGGAAAGGAAGGAGAAAAAGTTCTGGGAAGGTAAAAGGTATGGGGGTTGGGTAGGAATCTAGGGATCAGTGTGTCCAGGAGTTACGTACGTCGAGAGACCATTTGGAAACTTCCCAAACCAGCCTTTCCTTTAAACACACCTCACAAGATGAACCCGGGCACCCCTGCTAAATCACCAAACGTAGCGAACCACTTGGGGTGACTTATAGCTGTGGTGTTGGTGCCTCTCGAATTGTCGCTTGCTCGTAGCAAACGAAGCAAGGAATTGTTGGTGTATCATCCTTCAGATCTACCCTTGCTGAACAGTAACGTATGCATTCATTTTAATGAGTTTGTTTTATAGATTACGTGTTAGTATGTGTGTTACAACTCACCTATGCATTGTTAAATGCCTATCTATAAGTGATCGCTACGCATGCTATAGTTGTTTGTCAACAAACGATAAGAACATAACATATTTATGCATTCGCGGGTGGAAACAAATTAATAAAACCTGAAAGCCGGCTGATGTTACGTTTACATGAAGAAAATAACATAATTTTTCAAATTACATAAATCTTTTCGGAGAGCCAGATAAAAGGTTTCGCTAAAAAATATTCAAAATAAAAGGCATTATTTATCACATCTGCATATTTATTCGTCCGGCATGTTTGTGACGAAATAAATAATCAAAAACAAGGTTCGTTCGCTTTGCTTTTTCCTTTGACCCTAGTGGAAAAACGGGAGTGTCGCATATTTCAGCTTTTGATATCCTTCATATATTTGTGTTTACAAAAGGCCCGTTATCCTTGCCTTATTTTGCCGACTGGGCCGATAAATAAATAAATCGTTTTCTGAGTTCCTGTTCATAAAACATAATTTTACTGTGGGCATGAGATGAAGTCTTCTATCGGAAAGCTTTGGGATTATTTAGTAATGTGAGGAAATAAATTTATATCGATTTTCTACTTATAATTAAACTTTGTCGATGTAACAATTTACAAAAACAACAGTAATAATTCAATATTTTGGTTTAGTTATTTTGTACTTGGTATAATATTCGTGTTTTGTTGGTAGAATGTTTCAAAAAAATAAAGACTCCAATAATTAGTATAGTGTTTAAATTAAAACTAGTATGACGGTTAAAATGGATAGGCTCTCTTACATAAAAAAAGCCTTTTATACCCTACAATTGTATCGTAAATACATTACAGACGCACAGACTAACAATAATCACAATATAATATTTTTTTTAGTCCTGTCCTTTTTTGTCAGGTTTACTCCTAGTGTGTTTCTGGGTTGACAATGGCTCCGATGTTCCAGCTTCTGGTACTAAACTGGAAACAGAAATTTCTCTGATATCATAGGTTAATACGATATACGTTAATTACGTTTAGTTATTTGACTCCATATACAATTTTTTTAAGTGAAGAAGGGAAATTCTTAAGGATTTTTTTATATTTTTTTATTTTTCGTGAAAAAGAAAGATATTCTGCACATAATAGCGTATCTCATTCTTACTTATAATTGCGGTGCAAATATTATACGCCGCGTTTTTTAATGTTTGTACCTATCTATTTATGTATTAACTTAGTTTTTGTAACTGGATTGTTCTCACGTAAGTGTGATAGTTTGTAAAAACCTAGTATAAATAAAGGTCGGATAAGTGATAAACTTGACTTATAACCAAGGAGTTGCTAGGTATGGTTAAAACAGCTTTATAATGGGTAACGCTGAACCAGCGCATAAGAATCTATTAAGACGGATAATTATTCAAATCTGGGGGGGGATTTCTAACCAGTTGTGCGAAAAGGGAGCTTATAATAATAATAATAATAGTAAATTTATTTCACATAAAATCATACAATAAACGATGGGAAATTTGGCTATCCAACTACGAATAGATCCTGTTTTAGGTCAGTCAAATTGACAAGTTTAGTTCATATCATAATTTAGCACTTAATATAAAATAAAACCGGTAAAGTAAATAAAGGCCAGATGGTTATAATAAATAAACAGATCACCGCAGGAGTTGTAAGGTAGAAAAATTCGAAGGGTAGTGTATAAATTTATAATCTAGTTAAGTGATTAGAAAATAATCAATAGCATTGATTAAAAAACTAATAAAATTGTGATTGTGAAAATTGTGTTCAGAAGTGATAACTATGTGTTTTTGTATTGTATGGACTTTAACGAATTATGTATGAGTGTTTTGGCAACTATGTAAATACATATTTTTTATAATTTTTTATAATGATATTTTCTATTGATCAACATATTTTCACTTTTGACCCTCCCTAAATCAAGGAGCCAGAGGAGAAAGATTGGTACTTTTCGTTTTCCAAGCATTGGGAATGATATTAAATAATTTAGGTCTTAAGTACGAGAATCGCCGTTGCCCAAAGGACGTCGAGGTTTTTATTGGGACTATTGGATTATTCCTTGAAAGTCGGGTGTCGTGAAGGTGGTCGATGGAAGGGAAGTGCTGACGTTGTTTTTGTTCAAGTAATATAATCATAAAGTAATACAATTGTCTAACATCGAGAACTTTTATTTCCGTGAATAATGCATCACTGGGGTACCTATATGGTTTTTTGAGGATGACTCTTAGGAGTAATTTCTGTGCTTTAACCAGGGACTCAAATATTGTTTTGGCACAGCCACCCCAACCTAGGGATGCATATTCGAGTAAAGAATTACACATGGAATAGTATATTGATTTTGTATCTTTTACAGAAAGAATATTTCTGATGGTCATAAAAAGGTTAGTAAGTTTTCTGACTTTTGTGGCAGTAGAGTTAATGTGTTCTTCCCATCTCAGATATTTGTCTATGTTGATTCCTAGATATTTTAAAATACCCACGGATTCTAGATTATTGCAAGAACAAGTATTTGGTTTATTGCAAATGTGAATAGTAATATTCGGTAAATATTCGGTATTTCCTTGGGTTGTCCCGCTTGTGTTGCACTAAAACGTATAATTTTTGTCTTATCCGTGTTGAGAGTAAGGAGATTATTATCTAGCCAATGTTTGACATTGTTTATCCCAATTTCGACTTTTCTATGCGCTTCGTACCAGTTTTTGGCCTCAAATATTAAGACCGTATCGTCAGAAAAAGTGATGATATTTTCGGCAAGGTTACTGTTACAAATGTCATTGATATAGATACTATAAAAATATCGGTCTTAAAGTACTTCCTTGTGGTAGTACACTAAATTCGAACACTAATATTAACTCTTTGGCTCCGGTTTTCTTGATAGCTTCCTAACCATTCAAGTAACTGCCCCTGAATACCGATTAGCTGAAGTTTTTTCAAAAGGATTTTGTGCGAGATGGTATCAAAAGCTTTAGCCAGATCCAGAAAGAGCGCGATGCTTTTAATTCCTCGATCGATGTTATTAGAAATTACTTTAGTCAGATTTCCAATGGCATTTTAGGTACCTAAACCCGATCAGAAGCCATATTGTCTCCCAGAAAGAATGTTCTTATCTTCAAGGTAAAAGCTAAGACGGTTTTTGACAATTTTCTTGATAATAATCAAAGATATCGACCAGTAATTTTAATCGCAGATTTATCTCCATTTTTGTGTAGTAATACAACAATTTAATGTTTTAGATGGTTAGGGATTATTCCTGATTTGAGACTTAGATTTACAATGAAAGCTATCGGAGTTGCTATGAATGAACTAATTACTTTTTGCAGATTTGTCGAGACTTTGTCTGGTCCACAAGCGTTAGATGGCTTTAGGTCGGCAATTATTTCCAAGTCTTTGTTCGTCGCTGTTTGTATATTGTCTATTTTATGGTCGAGGTTAGACGTGACGAACTTGGCAAGATCGGTTCCAGTTTTATTGCATTTATCGAGAAAAAAAATTTGGCAAGTGTGGTTCCCACCGATGTGAATTAGTTATTAGTAAAATTCGCCATATTTTTAGGATTAGAGGAGTTTGTGTTACCGATATCTAACGATTTAATTTCGGAAGACATATTGATTTTTGTTTTACCTATATTTTGAAATGCTTCCCACATACGTTTTGGAGAATATTAATTTTCGTAAACGAACGTTTTATAATAATTTTCCTTCTTATAGTGAGTTTGTACTGAAATATTATCTGGAAACTTTTGCCCCCTTTTGTGGAGTTGGTTTCTTTTGTGAATCGATTTGACAAGGCCGGGAGAGATCCAGGGCGTGAGTTTAAACTGGTTGTTCGATATGAGTTTGTTACTTGTATGTTTAGATATATATGTATAAAGGATGCAGATGAATTTTTTCATCGCAATGTCAGTATCAGTTTGATAAAATACTTTTTGACAGTATTCTAATTGCAAGTCCTCAATTAAATTCTTATAGTTTGTTCGAGGGAGGTACTTCATTTTAGCAGTTGTGGGTGGTTTATCTTTAAAACAGAGGGCTGTTGTGTAGTGGTCGGAAATTGAAGTGTGTATAACAAAATAGTCATATTTTTTACGTTGATGTGATCCAAACAGGATTTGTTCGCGTCCTGTTCACGAGTAGGTGTATTGATTGTCACTATAAATCCGTTTTATGTGAGCATACATAGGTAGTCGTTATATTGGGGGTGAAATTAAGATATAGTGTTAATATTAAGGTCGCCTGTAATGATTTGACGTTCAAATTTATCGGAACTGCTGATAACAGTTTGGAGTGAATTAAAAAAAGAATCTATATTCAGGAAAGAAGGTGATCTATATAAAGCAAAAATACGTAAGTTATTATTAAGAACAATTCTAAGGCAGTTACCTTGTGATACTAAGATTTCTTCGATTTGCGATTGAATGACGTCTTTGATGTATAATCTGATAATTTTACGAAATACTGCTTAAATATTGAAATATTTATTTATTTATTTAAAGATAGATTTAAAAGAAAGTACAAATTACATATTAGGAAGCTTTCCCGTCCAACTAGGAAAGTTTCCCGTTCCAGGACAGACAACAGTAAAAACAATAAAAATAGATATTTTCGAACAAAGAATTATGTCTATGATATATTCATGTAATTACAAAAATCAGATCAACATCAAAACATTTTTAAACAGCCTTCGTAGCAGTAACGATTCGTGATATCATTTTGCTAGTCGAAATACAAAAGATTTTATTTCTGTGTGCGTTGATTTTCGGATACTTGGAATGCTGCAAATAATGCCGAAAAATATTTAACGATTTTTTTTTCATTTGCTACATTATGCTTAGTTATAACTAATTGAAAACGAAAGTCATTGTTATATAGCTTGATTTATAATGGTGGAAATAATTTATTTAAAACTAACCTCAGTTTAAGGACGTTACGGGTTCGACTTCCAGCATCAGAAAAAAATGACTACGTATTTTGTGTCAAGCATCAAAAAATGATGCTTTCAGTGGGAGAACGTCTCGTATGTATACCGCCGATAAATCCATTTTAATATGTCGTTCTTTGAAAGATACATCACAACGGAGTTCTCGCTAGCAGGAGAATGCGGTACCTCGTGTCAGCCTCCAGAAGACGGCTTGTGTGTGAATATATCAAATAACTTGAACATTCCCCATTTTACATCTTCTTCTCCACCAGACTGGAATAAGCCGTTCATTCACTGGCCGGGAATGTTCAGAGGGCCAATATTTGTTATTTCGGTCAAGCATAATAATGTACATAAACCCATTCGGAATTCAGTCAGTTAAAGGCCTAAAAGGATGATGAGGGCGAAGCATTCAAGTGTATTAGTTCCCATTTCTTACATTTCTTGCGTTTCTGACATCACTACCGTACTTTCTATTCTATTTTGATTTGTCAAATATTTGGGAAGATATGCGATTTCAATTATGATAAGAAAATAATTTATCGAAGAGTTAATCAAGTAATCCTATAATATTTGGCTAATTTATATAGCGCCGTTTTCGTGAGAAATCACCTCAAGGGCGTTGGAAATATGGATATACTATTAGTTGCGATGTTTTATAACTTAAGAAATCGCGCGTCTAAATATATTTTCTCAATTTTAAAATAATTTCGCATTACGTTCTATTGATGGAATTATTGATTCCATCAAATATGGAAAACTCTGGTTAAATAATGAATTAATAATGCTTCAATTAGTTTTTTTTATGTCACTAATTTTAAGCACTCCTACGCATTAATACATATTTTTGTTGGCAAATAATATCAATTAATAAAACCTTTTCATGATCGTATCAATAAAGCCTGTATTTATTAAAATTTTATGTTAATTAGAAGGAGTTTAAATATTGACATAATTAATCCGACAAAATTATACAAACGTGCTGAGTAAATTTCCAAAGATCAAAATGTTGCTTACGACGGTTGTTTCACAAAATTCGAACAATTCATCAAATTTTAAAGTTGATTTTCAAGTTCTGTGAAGGTCCTATTCAATTTATGTCATTATTTTAGTTTTGTGAAGCAACTGGCCAATTATGATATAATAACAACATCACTCTATTCCAACTCAGTCTCCCAGCTTCACTCTCTTCAGCTTCACTTTTTTAAGCATCATACTCTTTAGTCTCAGTCTCTTAAGCATCACTCTATTCAGCCTCACTCTTTTCAGCTTCACTTTCTTCAGTCTCATTCCAATCAGTGTTCTTCTCTTCAGCCTTATTTCATTTAGTCTCACGCTATCCACCATAATCCTGTTCAACCTCACCATTTTCAATCAGACTCTCTTCTGCCTCACACTCTTCATCCTTAATCGATTCAGCCTCACTTTCTTTAGTCTCACTCTCTTCAATTTCACTCTCTTCACTCGATCCAGTCTCACACTGCTGCTTTACTTTCTCCAGACTCACTCTCTTCAGCCACACTCTATTCAGGCTGACTATCTTCAGCCTCACTCTCTTAAACATCGCTCTATTCAGCCTCACTAGATTCGGTCTCACTCTACTGCCTCACTTTCTTCAGCCTCTCTCTCTTCAGCCTCACAACATATCGCAATTGGGAATGCTATAGTCTAACTGGTTGGGTTACTTTTTAAAGTGAATACCGCATTAGTCAAGTGGGTCTATGACATCCTAATTTGGGGTATGTGTGAGGCTTCAGAGGACAAGGAAGGGTCGAAGATATGGAAGGAGAAGTTTAGGAAGTAATCTTGTGCTGTATTCGCAATTTATAAAAAGCCTGGGATCCTAGGAGTTCAAAGGTTTCGTGGATATTTGCAAAATCGATATTTTTTCCAAATATTTAAGATCACACTTCTGTTCGGACAATCTGTTCAGTGTTGTCAGTAATCAATCACTCAATGGCAAAACAGGAAAACTTTTATATGTTTTTTTAAATTATTTTTTATCGTGATTTATAAATATATATCGACCGATCAATTATCACTCCCCTTGGAACGCAATTACGAGATGACCGGCCTTGCCATACAAAAGTGCGGTCATTTGTTAGGGGATAATAATAATGTTCCACAAAGAGGAGTGGTGATAAATCAAGCCGGGTGGCTCATCCTTCAGGGGAAGGAATCCCGCACCCAAACACACCCTTGTGGAATCCGACGTTCAGCAGATCCATTCTGGATCCATTCTTCCATTGTTCATATCGAATAATATAAATGATCCCGCGTGAATCTCGGAAAAGAGCAAAAACTAGAGACGGGCTTAAAGAAAACTTTTTTCTATCTAAAATAAGTTTTAGTAACTGACAGTAGTTGGCAATACAAAAATAGTAGATGTGTTTCTGCACGGAGTATAGTTACAAGAAGGCTATTTTTAATGTTAATTCCGGAAAGTCCCAACTGCTCCTTACCGTTTGGAGACAGTGAGACTACGGCATCCCTAATTCGGGTATGTTGTGCGGCCGAAGGTAGTGGAGAGGGGAAGGATATGGGGGAGAGGAAGGTAGAGGAGTACCTACCTGGCTATTCAAAACAGGTCACTTAGCATTGCTAGAGCCATTTCAAGTAACGTTTTAATTCTGAATAGTGGTTTTACACCAGGGCAATGCTAATAATACTTCCACCCTGGAACGTGTTAGAAGCTTACAACGAGGTATTTTAAATGAATAAATAGTGAAATAACACAAATTAATAAAATAAAATTTACTTGCGCACGCTGGGATTTGAACCTGCGATCTTCGGCTTGCTAGTCGAGAGATTTACGCCTCGACCACGGAGGTTATAATAATATACATCAGTTGATAGCTTTAATTAATTTTGGTGTAATACTATTCTTCTGCATGTGTTCCATATAATTTAAATAGCAAATTTTAGTTCATGATTACTGTTCCCGTAAATTATTATATGATTGTAAAAGCCTGTATGTATATATATTTTTTTCGAAATCAGTTATAGTAATGTTGCATTTCTATAACGTAGTTTTGTGACATTTCACATCAAGTAGGAACTGCTGTAAACGTACAGCATTAATGTAAAAGTTAAGATGGGTTCTTTCAGAGAATTTGAACAATTCATCAAATTTCACAGTTAATTTTCAAGGACTGTGAAAGTTCTATTCAAGTTCTCAGTTCTTCATTATTTCAGTTCTGTGAAGCAACTGGCTAATGTTAATATAATAACAGGACTTCAATAGTACTTTCACAAAACTTTGAATGATGAATTGTTCAAATTCTATGAAACAACCCGTCGTAAGGAAGGCAACATTTGATGAAGGGAACAATTATTCAAATGTTGAAGTTAATTTTCAGGTACTGTGAAAGTTTTATCTTGACCATACTGATATAATAACAGTCATTCCACAGACACTGAAAATTAACATCTAAATTTGATGAATTATTCAAATTCTATGAAACAACCCGTCCTAAGTGTTGTTAATTAATTTCGTCTAACTTAAGACTTTTTTACTCAAGTTTTCCCATATTTAACTATAATCTGTTTCCTTGACTTTGAAGAGATATTCAAATCTCTGTAGCTCGTTATTGAAACAACTTAGTCATTTGAAAACAGTTGTGTCAACATACAAATTAAAGACAAATCGCATTACACTACATATCGCAAATCAGAAAACCAGGTTAAATATTTGAAGGGTGTTGGGAGAAAACAATTAACGTCACACTTTTTTTCATTTATGAGTTAACTATGCAATTTGATATACAACTAATTATATTTATATTATTTAGTAATTCAAAAAAGTGACATCTAAAATACCAATAAGTATCAACAAGTTCAGAAGATCAATTTCCTCCCCCTAAGTATGTTTTTTGATATCTCAATTGTTCCGCGCGGAATCCACAAGCCCTTTCATCAATGTCCGAGGAATCGACGGACTACATTGCTCAGGAAGGGTGACCCTTTCCAACCCCCCTTTCTTCGCCAATCCGCTCGCACGTATTTAATATTGAAATTATTGAGTAGAATAATTCGAAAAGCATAATTAATATTCAGTAATCGACCATTCAAATGCAGAACTAGTCGAAAGAACAATTATTAATGGAGAGTATTTGATAAAAGGTTTTGGAAATTATAATTAATCATCTAATATAAATGGTTGACTGGGCTCAATATTAAATATAATTGTTAAATCAGACTATCGAAAAGCGAGGAAAGGTTGTGAATTAAATTCTACAGGTAACCGTTACTGGAAAAAAATAATATGTTGTTTCGATAAAGTAATATTGCAAATACTTAAAGATAAAGTAATGAGAATAATACTGAAATGAAATATATACACATGGATTAAAGATATGTGAAAGGATCATAATTTTATGACAGTTAAGAAAACTATTGTAGTGTATCGTATAGGCGATCGTGCACGGCCGGAGACAGCCGAGGTTTGTCGAACGCTTCCGACTCTGCTCGGGGAGCGCGGGCGGTGCGACGGACGGCTGGGCATTCTATTCGATTCCTTCCATGCAGTTGGACTGGATTGTACTTTTTAACAACTGAGTTAACAATAAACAATACTTCGTATATTAGAACCTTTTTTATTAAAACATCAAGAACATTACAACTACATATTTGAAAATATTTATATAAAAATAAAAGACAAACATAGGATCCAAAGACACGGGCGAGAAATGCAAAACAAATTAGATTGCCTACAAGGAAGAAATCAAGCACCCCGAAATCTCTGATGTACCAGTGGGTCTAGAACGGACGATGAATAAAGCCATATTTTAATACTATATTGAATAAATTCGGGATATGGTCAGTTAGCGAAATATCGACAAAAATCTCCTTGGCTGTCAGTTAAATTTGGGTGACTGTTGATATACGCAACTTTTATAATGTCGTTCTTTATGCAAAATTACTTCTTTATGAAGAGAGGCAGATTGACGAAGCTCGTATGATTGAAAGACGTCATTTATGCCATCAATTAAATCCTTTCGAACTTGGAGAGAAGAAATTTGTTTGAAACGACATTAGTTTCGTATATCTCGTATTAAGGTTAAAGATCTCATTGATAATTAATTCAGTTGTGAATAAAGACCTCATTAACCAATTAACTCCCCTTTTAATAACAAAAGTTTATACGGACTGCCAATGCATGCTTAGGATAGTATTTCAATTCGAAATTTCAAATTTATTAATATTTTTACATAAATGTATGACGTTTGAAGGTCAAATTACTCTAGTGTGGCCAGTATATCAATAACTTTATAATATCGGATCGATAGGATAGCATTGTTGAATTATTGATTCGCCAACCGATATCGGTAATGCAAATCGATAAACGCTGGTGAATTAATTAATGTCAAACGGCTATATAAAAGTAAAAAAAATACATATATATTTACAATGTCGAATTTTAATATTGGCAGTCCGCATGTACTTATTGACACTAAAAAGGGAGATTAGTTAATGAGACTAACAACTTTTGTTCCTTCTAGTTGGAGCGGAATCAATTGATCGCGTTTCGATCGTGTATACAATTTATTTTAATTTAAGTATTTAAGTTAATTCACCTCCATTCATTAATTAGCAGTTATTTCGCATAACGAACGATATTATCGAAAAAATCGTGCATATTGTCAACTTATACGACTTCTTACGGCTTTTGTCTACTGAATGTCGGAATCATATTTTGACCGTGCTTGCGAACATCGTCCACACCATAGATGATGGATTTTGTTAATATCGTATTAACATAGGGCTTTATGGATCAGTTATCAGTTTGGATAAAGTTATCAATTTCACTGTGCTAGACTCCCGTGCCGTCCAATTTCAAAACAAAACCTTGAGTTAAATTATTGAAATTATAACTATGATTCGTTTTAAAAATGACTCAAGAGAGATGTCCACCTCTAAGTATTTAAAAATGATGTGGGTAGGAAAATCCTTTAACTTTCTCGCTTCATCCTTCGAAAATATATTTTTATTGTTTATTTACATGAGCTCGTTAAAACTAAAGTTTGTGTTTGTAATAAATAATATTACTCAGCTAAGCATAAATATTATTCAAATGCGTATAAAAACCCCCCCATTAATGTTTAATTTCATTTTGGAGTCAACATTTTGTATTGTATTTTCTTTAAAAGTCTTTGTAGTATTTACACAAAACGGAGTCAAAATGTCGCAGATCATAAATCACCCCAGGATTATGAGAAATAAACACCACTCACAATATTGCTCCAGAAAGTGTATGGCAAATATAATCCCTCAGACTTATACTTCTTATATAATATTATAAACCGTCTCTCGCTTTCTCGATTCTCATCCCGTGATATTCTAGTTTACTCCGCCGATCACTAGATGGCACTAGATGGAAAAGAAAGCAAAAGAAATGAAACAAAATAGCGTAGATTGCTATTATAGAAATGGATATACGCTGTTTGTACAAATCTTGACATTTATCGACGCGGACGATAAAATTTCTGCTAGTTTATGAGTGCTTTAAATTTTAAAAGCAACTCAAACACGACAAGTATAATCCTTTTGTGAAAGTTACGAAACAGGTTAACGCGCGCTGGAATTTTGTTTAATTTTAAAGGAATTCTGTTTTACCGGGAAAATGTTCTCGAAGAATATAAAGTTATTGTTTGCTTGGGTTTGGTAAAATGTACATCCATAGCTACATATCGAATTTGTTCCAAAATAAAGTGTCCTATTTATGGTACTTTTCGTCTGAAATGCCAAATATTTACAGCAACGAAATAAATAAACAAGGAATAAAACGAAAATTACAAAATTTAAGCAAAATACTGAAATATCTTAACCTGATGTGGTATAGATATTAAGTAGGTAATATAACATTATTGGTTTTAAAAATATATTAAATATGGAAAGGCTGATAAAGATATTGAATGAAGGTTAATGCAGGTAACTCCATTGGTGGAGGACTGAACTCAGTTGGCGATGACAAAAACAATTGTCCAAAGAAGCGAAGCTAGCAGTCCACAATGTAGTGCTGATACCCCTGTATGTATGGCAGTGAAGCATTGAGTTGGCAGAGGAAGAATGAAATAGACTAAATGCTGGGAAATGAGACCCCTAAAGCGTATGTATGTGTGATAAAACCATTTACGATCGTGTGAAAAATACCGAGATACGCAAAGAATGCGCAAAGTAAGCGATTAATGCGCAAAGTAAGCGTAATGAGTAAGATTAAGAAAAGGAAATTAGATGGTTTGGGCATGTATAGCAAATGAACCTAGAAAGAAGTGTATGGAGAATATATGACGCAAATGTATTCACCATTCACCTTTCGATAGAAGAAGTCGGGTACGTCCAAGGAAGACATGGCACAGTCAATTCAACCAAATACTTGAGTCGAGCCATGCAAATAGTCAGAATAAAAGAGTATATATTAGACTATGTATGAATGTGTATGAGGCAAGGAGTGTGTGCTAAGACCGAGTTGTTTGGCAGTCTGTTCTTTCTGCCTACCCCTGCGAGAAACGACGTGATGGTTAGTTAGTTAGAACTAAGAACTAAAATGTGCATTCACATTATGTCGCTAGACGACAAACAAAATATTATTATATTTTTGTTGTTGTCGTTAGTGTATTCGTTAAAATAACAAAAATTGAAAATATCTGTGTCTGTAAAAATTATATGCATAAAAATTATTTACGTTTATTTTAGTAACATTAAACACTCTCATGATTAGTAATTTTGGCTCGAAGGATACAAATTTATTATTATTGTGAAAATATAATTAATATGAAATTACGTTGCTCACGATATGACTGTCACTATTACAGAACAATTACTTCTGGGTAAAGAACGATATTATTGCAGAAAAATTTCCTCTGGGTAACCATACGAATGTCACTATTACAGAATAAATTCCTCTGGGTAACGATATGACTGTCATTATTACAGATAAAAAATCGCAGCAGAACTATAATATATTCACATGATTTGAGATTTGACTACATACGTACCTGTATAGTTAAAAAATCTATAATATAACGGTCGGTAGTGTAGATTTTTTTCCACAATCGACATAAACATAAACAAAAAACCGTCTGTTTCAAAGTTCCTCATTAGTCCGACTGCAACGTTTAGCGTGTATTGTTGTAATTTATACTATTATATTTGTGACTGACTAGCTGACATTTCTAAACTCATATATTTTTGTGTTGTTGCACTCAACAACTTACGAAATCTCTGATCACAAATTATCCTTCAATTCAGTCTGAGTAAATTGCTAGTCGGCAAAGGGAAGTCTGGTGGGCGTGATGTTACGGAATATCAAATGCTCAATCCTTAATTTAATTTATGTGGGAAATAACATGCAATTTATAGATGATTTCGGAGAAGTAGATTGGGTTATAACTTCATGGTATTCAGTATTATTATAAATTATTGACACAGCCGATATCAAGAAATTTGATTTGAACCGGTTTTATATATAATGCCTGATGAATATTCGATTATCACATGGGACGATAAAATGATGAGTGTTTGTATAATGCCTAATAAATATTTGATTATCAGTTTCATGAAAATATCACCTCGAAAGCTTTTTCAGGGCGAGTCAAACACATGTTTAAGAACGCAAGTAATGTTTCATATATACATTATATTACATATAAAAATATATTTCATCATACTTTATTTAATATTAATTCATATACAGGGTGTCCGGGAGTAAAGTGGGCTAACTTCGGGGGTGATTCTATATGATTTAAGAAGTAAAAAAGCTACATTACATAAAGTTTTTTTTTTGAAATTCCAATGTTTTAAGGTAAAAAGTTAATTTTTTTATGGGAAAAACAATATTCTTTCATAGAAAAATATTGTTGTACAAAAAATTTACATTTGAGGTTATTTATCCTTTTTTACTTCTATCATCATGTAGAATCACTTCCAGTTTTTGACAAGAATCTTCCTTTTTAACCTTTTCCATTTTTGGACAAAAAGTGGATTGCTCTAAATTGTCTATTTTGCAATGTAATGCTTTGATTGAAACTTTTGGAATGTTCAGACGTTAAAAGCATCAATTGTTTCATACTTTATTTTTATAGCAGTCAGCAGTAATATCATGCATATTTCGAAAATGTAATCGTTATCATTATACGTACCATTACAGATTGAGATTTTTTAAATACGTCGTTTTCCTTTTTTTTGCCATATCAATGCATATTTTAAGAACAAAACAAGCTGTGAAAGTAAATAATGGCACTCGACGAGGAATACCATTGAAGCTCTCAATTTTTTTTCTGAATCAACTTCAATCTAGTTCAACCAACCGAGTTTCAACCAATCATAAAATTTAATAAATGTCTGAGTGATGGGGTTTTCCCTGGTAGGTGGAAGCTGACCTACATGATACCGGTCCACAAGGGTAATTTGCGTCAACGAGTGGAAAACTACAGGCCATTATTAACAAGCCAACTACTAGCATGGATCGAGGCCATCAGGTAGATGCAATTTACTGCGAATTCAAAAAAGCTTTTGACAATGTTGATCACCGTATTCTTATTAAAAAAATTATGTATAACGGAATAAGGGGAAACTTATTACGTTGGTTCATCTCATACTTTACAAAAAGACAGCAAGCTGTATCGTTACGAGGACATACTTCCGTATGGGAACCAGTTACTTCTGGAGTACCACAGGGATCAATCCTAGGTCCGCTGTTATTTATACTTTTTATTAATACTGTTTCTGAATGTTTCATTCATTGTTTATTTATCTTATACGCCGATGACATTTCGAAGCGTTTTGCAATGAAAACAAAATTTACCTAAGTTACAACAAATGTAAACAAATAAGCTTCACTAAAAATCATCGCTATCATAAACAATTATTATATTGGTAACTATTCACTAGATCGTGTATACTGTATAAGGGATCTTGGCGTACTTTTTGATTCCAAACTTCATTTTGATGCGCACATTAAAAACATTATGAATAAAGCTTCCTGCATGCTAGGCTTTGTTATCAGAAACAGCCGCGTATTTCGAAAACCTGAAACTTACCTTCTGCTTTACTATATGGTCCGTTCTCAACTTGAATACTGTACCTCCATAAAGACTCCACTTTACAATATCTATAAAGAAAATATTGAAAGTATCCAGAAGAAATTTCTGCGTTACCTCAACCACAGAATGAGCGCACCTAAACGGGGATACACAAATATGCTCTCGAAATATAACGTCTCCACTCTTACTAACCGGCGAACTTACCTTGACCTAATGACCTTGTACAAAATCTGTAACAACTTTATCGACTGTCCTGGCTTATTCAATCTAATAAACTTTAAAATACCACCCAGAACGACGAGGCTTAACGACTTATTCCATATTAGCCGGACGCGCACAAATGCTGGTGTCAGGGATCCAATCAGAAGAATGTGCGAATTGTATAATGAAAACCAAAACCTGAAGGATTCCGACATATTTTTTGAAACATATGGTACTTTTTGTAGGAAATTGAAGTCTGTTTTCCTATAAAAAAAGAAAATGTGTACTTACTTCATTCACTATACTATTTAAGTATTTTTTTTATGATTTATCTCTAAACTTGTATAAAAAATATTTGTACACTTTTATTTGACACTGAGCTTTATTTATTTAGAATTTTTTTTTTTTGTTTTTTTTCCTTATTTACATGTAAAAAAATATTTAAAATTGTTATCTACAAGTCAATCTGTTAAATAGTTAGGATGCAGGCGAATTCTCAAGTTATTGTTTTACAAATTTATCTTTTAATTACTGTCTATATTTGTGTTTTCTCCTTAAATAAATAAACCTTGCACAGTTTAATCGCAGACTTTCTCGAGGGAATAACAATTATTCAGATCGTAGTTCTATTCTTCTTCTCTGCACCAAATTAATGCCGGGGCGCCACAAGGATCTGTGCTGTCACCGACGATGTTTTTGTCGCAAATCAACGATCTTTTTGAATGTGCACTAATTCATTGCTACGCTAACGACAGCACCTTTCACGAGGGTTATCTTTTTGAGAAGCCACTTTCCACTTATGAGATCCGAACAGCTCGGTAAGTTCGGAGACAAAAAGTTGACCACCATCTCTAGTAGGTTCGTTACTGGGGTACGGCCAACCTCGTCAGTTTCAGCATCTCAAAAATCCAAGCGTTTCGGCAAAGAGGGAGATCAGTGACTATCTGGTGCAGTTTGATGGGAGCCCCTTCACAATAACAAATAAATTCCATTGAAATGCTTGGAGTAAGTAAGTAAGTAAGAAAGTATCTCTGACCGGCTCAAGTATCGGGGCTCCATAGAAGCCGAGTAAATCTGTCTTCCAAGAAACTGGGAATCTTGTATAGGGCCAGTAGATTCTGCAATAGTTACCAACTTTTCACCCTGCAAAAATTTAAGTACGTCCAACAATTGAATTTGGGAGCCATCTCTGGACTGGAGCCCCAAAATACATTATAAACTTACTTGATTCTGTGCAAAGGAGGTCGGTCCGTCTGATTGACAATCCATTGTTAAAATACCAATTGCCATCTCTAATGCGCAGACGCAATATAGGTATAGGTATGCTGCGTCTGTTCTACGGGCATTTTTATAGAACCTGATCTAAGGAGCTAGCAGCATTGATCCCATGTGCACCAGTGCACCTGTGCGAAAATCGAAGGACACGAGCGGAACACTAGTTCATAGATGATGTCGGCTTCATGAGAACGGGTCGTTTCTTCGACCCTGCCAAACCGGATGGCGATATGCTTACACACTCTGAAGACAGGGGAGCTTTTGTGAGGGTCATAAATCCCTTCCTACAGCCCCTACCTCAACCCGTCTTATAATGCTGCCTACCCTATATAGTTTGGTTTTATACTGTACAAGGGGTGCTCTCGTGGGTGCGACTCACTAGACAATATCTATTATGAGCCGGGTAGCAGTATCATTACATATATTTTGTAGACAAATCGGGCTTGATAAAAAATACAAAAGAATACATTAAATAATCTAGATATAAAGTATTACATACATATATAAAAATAGTTGAACAATCTTTAGTGTGAGAGTTCTTATTGAGATGGAGTACTCCATAAAAACCTTTCAGATGTATAAAGAAAAGTTGTGTTTAAAAATAAAAATAAGTAAGAAAAATACTTTAGCAATTGCATTTAAAACATTACCAACAGTATAATAGTAACTGTATGTTTAAAAAATAAAATAAAATGAAATAATAACACGTTCAATTGCTTAACATAAATGATGTACCCATAGTAAATACATTGCAAAAAGTAAAGAAAAATGCAATAAAGAAAAAAGAAAAAAAGAGAGAGAGTAAAAGAGTATCCAATATATAGGAGACACATTAGAAATCATTTTTGGTGTAAAAATTACATTTACGTAAAATTTTTTATTAACACTGACGGTTTGCAAGTAACTTGTTAATGCAATTTCTATTTTTATAATATACTATATTAATATTTTTATAATATACCTACCACTGACGCCCAAGGAGATTCTTATGTCTGGAGGATATTTCACTAACCTCTCGATAGCTTATCCACGGGATAACGTATATTAATATACTATGTACTCGAAATAGGTAGAAAACTCAGCTTCCATATGTATATAAATATATATATATATATATTTATATACATATGGATATATATATATATATATATATATATATATATATATATATTTATATTTATATATTATATAAATATATATTATATATATATTTATATATAGTGACATTTATAGGTTCGAGTACCGAATCCTAAACTCAAGTTTTTTGTTATTTTCTCTCAATCCAACTGCAAACAAGACAAAAAGGCAAAATTATCTGCTTTAAATTTACATTGCTTTTTGACGTTTATGATTATCTGATGAAGGTTATTACATTACTAATGCAGACCCGGGGAAAATATTTGCCTCAGATTCATTGCTTATGAAATTAAATAAAACACCATTTTTATCAAAAAAAATAGAGACAATGGTTTACCGTTTAATTAACCGTTCGAAACACGGTTAGTTAACTTTAAAAAACATTATTTAGATTTAAGAAATGTCAAAGATTTGAACAAAAATGTAATCAAAAGGAATACAAATATCAAATAAAAAATTATTATTAGATATTAATTATTAATATAAAATATTAAAGGTTTCTACTTTATGGCTTGTCTGATTTAAGGGCTTAAAATTGATTAATTGAAAAATATATTATAAAGGTTTTATGGTGGAATTTTTTTTTTATTGTTGATTTTGCATTTTTATTATCTTTTCAACTAACAGATTTTTTTTTTGTTTTCTTTTAATTTTTAACTAAATTTTTTTACATGTATAAATGGAAAACTTATAAAAACCAGTTTCGGCATCATAACTTCACCAAAAAATACCCAATCTGCAAAATAAAAAAAATAATCATGTAAAATAATGTAGCAGTTGTTGGACAATAATTTTGGACAATTTTTGATGAATTTTTAAGCACTATTTTTTTTAAATGGCAAACTAAAATTTTAAATACTGTAATAATAGTTTATGAAAAAAACCCCCGACAGACTACAACTGCTACATTATGTTACAATATTGATGCAGATTTGATAATTTTTGGTCCGTCCTCTATGCTTACCCCTGCGGGGAAACGGCGTGATTGTTAGTTAGTTCATTGAATTTGATTAATTTTTCACCCTCCGCAGGAAAACATGGGAATATTTCACATCACGCATGTATGCACCGAATGTTGAAATTGGTATGTTTATTAATTGATTAATAATATAGAACGAACCGTATTTTCAGTGAAATTCAAATAGCATCCCTTACGTTTGGATCTTTTTTATAGGTACCCTTTGAATGTAGGTACTGTGAATATTCGCTACCCCTAGTGGGTCGTCGTCCGTAGTGTTGCGCGTCGAATAGAATGCATGGGAAGCGGGAAGGCTTTAGTGGCAAACGAAGGCTACGATACGGAAAGCCTAGAAAAGTCCAAATCCGCGTGTATAACGATTTACATAACGTAATTTAAGAATCTGTACCACCCGGAGTCTTGCCGGGTTGAAACTATTGTTTTGTTATTTTTTAGACACGCAATTTAAATTCAGTCCGCTTGCCGGGACACCGAGGCTTATTGAAGGCACGTTTATCTGCTCTCGTTTGTTTTATATATTTTTATATGTAGCTTAAATAATCATTTAAACATCTATATTTGTCAACAAAAAAGTCATGTCTTGGTTTCTTAGTTTTTTTCGTATTCTTTTAACCTCTAATCTAAAGAGCTCAGATTTTACAGGGTCAATAAAGTGCAATGGCGGTCAATTTATTATCTCTGAGTCTGCTTTCGTTTGATGTAACTATATCTTATACACAAATGCTGAACTAAACAAAAAAACGGTTACTTATTTACAGTCCAGTGCAATTAGCGATTCGCGACCGTATGTATTCCGGCAGTCCCAATTTTTTATATGTTTTATAAACTGGTCTCCTGATGTAAAATCTGAGTTTCCGACCTTCGGGCACCTGTGCTCGCGCCACCATTTTGAAAAAACCGGCCGAAATTGCGCCAAAATCTAGTTTTTCCCAAATATCTCATTTCCAATGTAAATAAAATTTGGGACTGCAGGCTTTAAATGAATGAATTGGCAGGTTTTCTAGCAAACTGTCGGTAAAACACATATCTGTTATCAGGGTGTAGAAATACGTGTTCAAAAAAATTACATCATTGTAAAATTTTGTCATTTATCAGGAAAAGGGCACATGCATGAACACGTGTTCTTAAATAATCTGAAATTTCCAATATTTTATTAGGAAATGGATTGAAATTACGTTTTTAACTGGACTTCAATAAATCAGCCATACTCATTTTTCTCCATGTAGGTTACGAATTCCGTTAAAAATATCAGTTATCCTTCATTGTTGCAAGTGAAGGGTATAGCTACCTTAAAAGCATGAAAATATTGTTATTATTGTTTTGTCTTTATAAAATTGTTACAAGGTACTTTACCATTAGAACAATATAGGGACTGACACATTATTAAATTCTGGCATCGACTGCATAATTCTGGAAACAAGTACTATATCGACACCGTGGGTATTTATTTATTCATTTATTTAAACGGACTATGTGCAATTACAATAAAATACATATTACACAAAGTTAATACAAAGAAAAATGATACAATACAGGAAAAAAAATTAAAGCCATGACAAAAACAGGGCCCAAAAATACATGAACATAATAATAATAACAAGTTAGACAGGAAAGAGGTTTTGATGGAGTTCACGAGTTCTGCCACATCAATTAAAAAATAATTCGAATATTTGCGTAATGACCGAAAAAAAATTAAGACTAACACCGATAAATTCAAGGCCCTGACTTAAGTTGCCAAGTCTGGTTATTCTGACATTGGTGAACGATACCCATAATTTGTAAAGTGCGAAAGACATGAATTATTTCTAAGTCTACCGGCAGGGATATTTAAAGGGATGAGTTGCAATAAAGTAGGTGAGTCAATCATGCCGTTAAAATTCTGAAAATGTAGATGGGATCAAACTCTTTCCCACGTTTTTCTAAATAAGAAATGTTTAATTTTACTTCAGGTTCATCGTATGAGTAATTGTCTCTTTTTAGCCGTAAACTCCTAGCAATTCCCCTGAAGAAACGATGCTGTATGGATTCGATATGATTAATGTACACATCATAGAGTGGAGACCAAAGAACGCAGGCATGTTCAAGATTCAAACCGACGAATAGTAAAGAGTTTTTAGAGCAATTATATTTTCTTTATTGATATTGTTTATAAATACATTAGAATCCATCGATTGTATGCGTGTAATTGTATAAATATGCCTACGAGTGTGTCAAAATATTCAGAGGTAATTCTATTGATGAAACCAAGTAGTTTTATTTCATCAGATTTATTAACGACGTTATTAATGTGTTCACGAAAAGACAGCTTGAAATCTAACGAGGTCCTCAATAGACTACGCAGTACATAAGTTAGTTCCAATCAGTTCATTTTACTCCAACCATTAAATGAGTAAACATCTAATTGAAAAATAATTAATCTTTTCTAATTCCGCTGCATACTTAACACGTAAAAAAATATAAACAGCACATGGTTTCTATATAGTTACTACAAGAAATAACTGTTTATGTGAAGGGAGGTGGTAAAAGATGCATTAAAGTTCCATTTTTTCTAAATCAAAGTTATGCTTGAAGTTTAAAAAATACGCATAAATTATTAAAAAATCCCAAACTAAACCCTAAAAACATATTTTATTCATGTTCACTTAAACCCCCGACATAAATAGTTGTTTTTAAAGAGTCTTTTCATACAGCGAAGTTCGGCAAGTTTACCGAAAAAGAATACAATCTTGGTACGATTGAACTGTTGTGAGGGGATTGAAAGCCAATAAACTTATTAAAATAATGTTATCAAAAATGTACGCCATTCTTGACAGTTTTTAATACTTATTACTGCACTTGTTTCTTATTATTATGTGCACTCTATATAATGTTGTATTAATCCAATATTTTATTTTGTAGGTACCTATCTATCACGCATGTTTTTTCTTATTTGTATTATTTATACGATATTTTACATGATTTTATTATTTTTCAAATAAAGCGTGAATAAATAAATTGATAGAAATTTTTGGCACCGTTTGAAAAACTGTCATACGCTTGAGTAAGCCGGAATTTTTGTTTCATAACAGTAGTAGCCGCGCTACTCGCTATGTGTTGTATGTATTCAGGGCTTACTCGACTATACAAGCTTTGGCGGAATCTCCGTTGACTGCGCTTAAATTAATATAACATTTTTATTAAAAGCCTCTCTGAAAGTCCTATTTCAGAATTGTTCAATTTCGGTAGAGGAATTTGTGGATTAAATTAAAAACTGAAAAATACGGTTTCGTTCCGGTGCAAGTGCTGTAATTTGGGACATTACAGTTATAAACAATGTTAACTTATATTGACAAAAACAAAACCCACCCTACCGTTTTCTGCTATCAAAATTTTAATGAAATGTTAAATGGTCGTAATATATATTTATATATATATTACGACCATTATTTATTACTTTCTTATAACTTAGTATGCTGGGGATCATGTCTAAAGTCCAATGCAAATATTACTCAAAAATTAATCCTCAAAATTATGTACAAAAAAATCTGTTATCCATCCAACCTACTTTATAAGGAATATAAAATTATGTGTATGAAACAGCTCTATATCACTCAAATACTTTGTCAATTTTTCTATCAATATCAATAAAAAATTTGCTGAAGAACACAACAAACGCGTGCAACTAGAATTGGCTCTACATTTAACTTGGTGACGGTACATATGTAAACTTCTTTTGGTCAAATGAACTATTTATATCAGGTACCACTTATGTTTAATATTCTTCCAAATCATATTAAGTCTAGCAATTTTTTAGTAAAAATAAAACGTTCATTAAGATATTTGTATTGACAGACGATTTTCTTAATATTTTTCATCCTTGTCCTTTCTTAAATAATAAAATTTTATATAAGCCCCATTTGCTTAAAACTGAATGTCACCCTATTTGTCTTTATTATCTACTTGCTTCTTCTTGGGCATAATGATTAATAAGTAGTTATGGTTGAAATATTGTTAAAATATACTGTCAAATTACCCATCTGGTAACTCATCAAATTTTTTTTTCTTTCTTTTTGAAATATTTTGTGTTTGTACGTGGTATTACTTTATGTTTGTGATTACTCTATGATTGCTTCACTCAAATGTAAATTTGTTAACCTCAATACAGGCTTACTCTTAGTGAGGTTGTATGTATAGTGAGATGCAATAAATAAATATTTATAATAAATATATATATATATATATATATATATATATATATTTTTAGAATAAACACTTTTATTTTTGGGGTATAATGCAATGCTGCGCTTTATCAACTCTCCTTATTTAGTCAACGTTTTGGACAGCTAAAGAAGAAGTTAGCCCAACACGGCATAATACATCAAAAATAAATTACTTTTATACCTTGGCCGTGAAAATCTCGTATCACTTTATTGATATTTTTATGTATATTTTTGTAGTTTTTCTGTTTAAATTAAAAGAGTTATGTATGCGTGTAACTATTTCTTAAACACAATTTATTTAATAACATATATCTTATAATATAATTTAATTTTGTTTTACATTTTACGTAGCGTTAAATTACCTTCTTCATCAATTTTTTTCGTTTTATACTCTATCGCTTAGCCTAAGATGTTAACGCCGAACCATGTTTAAATTTATAAAAACATAAGAAGATTTTCCATATCATGTAATGTAATAAGAAAAATTTGAAAACTTTAAACAAGTGTGATATCTTTCAACAGATTTACAAATAACATAAGGTAGAGAAAACACAAAACAGGCTCAGGTATTGAAATTATGAAGACTATTTGCAAAGTTAAAATGTCTTTCCAATAGTTTGCGTACTGCCTTAAGTGTCCATCAACAGTTTTGCCCGTACACGAGAAAAACAAATAATAAAGGGAAAATCCGCATATTCTACGAAGAGAGATAATATAAACTTGATATTAAATCGATCAACGCAATCGATGAAGTCCGATAAATCCAAATGTACTATGAATGAATTTGGGAAACTGGATATTTCTTTTAACTTTTCGATCAGAAAAAGCAGAAGAAGATGTTTCCGCTCGAAACTTTCACAGCTTTTATGGGCAAAGTTAAATTGTAATACCAGGTCTAGACACAGTGGAGATAGGCCCCAGTAGGTACTGGAAAATGGGTCTTACGGTTGGTACTGAAAGCTGAAATCTGTATTCTCACTGATCGTCAAATCTGAATATTCCACAGCTAATATGGGTGTTATTTACCTGTTTTACTGTATAGAATACTCTTTACGTCCAGCAAATATATACGTTAATTTAAAAAATGCATTTTTTAATAGTAACAATATTAAATCGATTATTGTTGTTATGCGTCGTTCCTCAAAAAGCGAGTTGAAATATTTGTCGCGGTTTGTAACTTTTTCTGATAAATACAATTTTAGATAATTTATGTTGTTTCGATATTCATATCTCCACAGGGAGAGCTAGACGTGACAAAAACTGGTTTACAAACATATTCAAATACAGCATTCATCAAAATAATCCGATTAAATTTAAACACTTTACTGTCATGGAACATTTTTTTGTATTACTTGCACCTTGCACTTACATATAAATTGTATGTATGAGTATAGAAAAAAAAAAATTAAACACATTATATCTTTAATGTTAAAGCAATTTGTGAAAGGGTTTCATTTATTTTAGACGTTATGTACCCAATGATTTTCAAGACAGAAAGACAATAATGAACGTTCCCACTAAATCAGCCTATTTAACTGTCTGTAAAGCAATTTGAAAAAGGTTAAGAAATCGATCTCAATATCGGTTTTTTTTTTTCTTACGTTCGTTGTTATATTAGATTCGTCAGCGAAATGAAAGTAACAGATGCCATTGAAAAGATGGCCAACTTGAGTGGAACTGAGGTTCTGAGCTGGGCATATTACTCTGCTCGTGGACAACAGGTGGACAAGTTGAGTACTTACTTAACTTAAGGGGTAGGAAGTATAGGGGAGTTGAAAGGGAAAACTTTGTCCCTCACTGAACCAAATTTTTCTAACGATGATTATGGTTTTTAACTCTTTAATGAGGTAAATATTACATTCTACCCGATGTCTGTTCTGAAATGGATTTCTAAAATATTGTTATTGTTTGCTCAACTAGGAATCCGGAGGTGGCGGGTTGAAATTCCAGCTTGTGCAAGTTAATTTAATTTACGTACATTTAGTTATTTCACATAAAATAATATTATATAGTATTCTTGCAGCACGTTCTAGAGTAGTAGATACTCTCAATATCGCCCTTCTGAAATTCTACCATTCAGAATCGAAAGATTGTTTAAAGTGGCTTTAACCATGTTTAGTGACCAGATTGATGGTGTATATCCAGATACTATCCAAACCTTCCTCTTCCCCACACCCTTCCACCTCACAACGTACTCCAATTGGGGATGCCATCGTTTCTTTGGTTGCGATTAACAGGGAGCAGTTGGGTGCTAAATTCACATCACATAAAACATTATTTAAAAAAAAACAGCGCTTACTTAATAGGCAAATTGTAAAAATGTGACCGCTAAAAGTATTGAATTTTGGCACCTATTTTCAAAGTTTTAGATTTTGATTGGTGGAATTATACCAATGGGAGAGTGACAGTATTTCAAACTTTTTAATGAAGTGCAAAGTAAATTGTTTTCCGTCTTACTTATAAAGATTCCCTAGTACGCTGCTGCCGCACCGATATAGCTATACCGCGAGGAGAGCCGGGTTAAAATATTTACTCATAATAATATTCATGCAAGATTTTTTTTAGAATGTCACCATTGTTCGAATCCTCAAAAAAATTGCCATTTTTTGCATTTCGCGTTTAGTTGCTAACTTCACGTTTCTTCAGATGACATTTGCGATGTCATTGACCCGGTCTGCTTTGAATTACTTCGAAATTTAGCCAATTTGATTATGCGTTCCGTATTTGCTTTTGTAAATCGATATTTCGATTTAAAATATTCGTGTGGTAGCCAATCTGCCAATATCTGCGTTTTTTACATATTTATTACGCGACTGATCGATATTTGTCGAATCAAACAAGTCCACGATCTCCGTTTTAATACCACAGTAATAAGTCCCTAATCCTGGGGGTCGGGCGGTTTAAAAATTTGTCAGCCACTAATACTGCGCTATTACGGCCGGTATACGTATGAGTATATAAGGATGGACTTTGCCGAAACCTTTTGGAATGTTCATTAAATAAAGTGTTCCATTTAACATTTTAACTGTTAATTTTTACTGACTAGGGTTATTTCTAACTGATTCCCTTACTAAATTTTTGAATTTAAATTAGTTTAGCCAACTGCAAACGATTCTTCTACGAAAATTTCATAGTATCATTGCACGCTCTTTTCTGACAATTTCAGAAACTCCATTCATGTTTCAACCCCTTTATTAAAAGTATAAACAAGCATTCAAACGCCTGCAAGCAGTAAGCAGTGAGTAGGGAGCAGAGAGTCCGTGAAAATAATTGATATTTACGTATCCTGCAAGCTTCTGCACTACTTCTAGGCATTTGTTGGTGAAACAACCCGCCACGGGGCGAGTGCGAGAAGAAACTTAATTTGCCTTCCGTTTACTGCTGGATAAATCTCCGAGCCAATAAGAAGTCAAGAGTCTAGAGCAGGGCTCAGCAACTAAACTACTCGCGAACTATTTAACAAGGTTGCTCATTGTCAACGATATGGTCGAATTAGCTCAGTAGTTGGAGCACTTTCCCGGCTAGGAAAAGGTCTTGGGGTCAATTCCCAGATGCACCGGGATCTTTTTTTGATTCACATTTTCTTTAGAGCGCCGTTCATATTGTCTTCTATGATTAAATATTTAGGTTAATTGGCATTTAGGGTGCAATGTCAATATTACCGAGCCTTTTTTATGTAAATGTATCTCGTCATACTCTAGTTTATCTCAATTGATTAAGTTATAACAATAAAATTCCAAAATTAAACAGCCCTAAGTCAAGAAAAAAGTAAATAAATAAAATAAAATTGTTTTTTATAAGTGAGTCTAAAATCTTAGATTATTTCAATATATCCAACGTATTTTATACATGAAAGGGGCAGTTCAAGTATTATGTAAGCACTATAGGGGGCGGGGGGGTCTATGCTTGGCTTATTTTTGATGACATGGGGGGGTGGGGGGATCGAGTTAGTGATTACGTCGGCACTGCTCAGCAGTAGTTATTTTTTTTTTACACATTGGCAAACCCACACATTGTCTAGGTTTGAAAACCGAATACATATTCGGGGATTCCCACAAATAATTAATACGTTTAGGTACCCGCTTAAAAAACAGAATACATTGACAGAAAAATGCATATAGGTACCAATTTTTACGTAAGCATGGGCGGGGGGTGGGGGGGGGGTAAGAGCTTTGCTTACTTTTGGTGACAAGGGGGAAGAGGGGGTAAATAATTGTAATAAATCTGCTTACGTAATACTTGAACGGCCCCAAATATGTTCTTGGAACAAGTTGAATATATTAACTACCGACCGAGGAGTTCACCTTATTGAATAGTCGATGCTAAAATGAAAACAACAACGGTTCAGTATTAAAAAAATATATATTGGTATAGTGATTGTCCGGTAAATCGCTACCGACTTGTTACTTACTCCTGAACTTTGGCATTGAACGAGGAAAACATACTCGTAGTTTAGGTTAGGATACTCGTTGTTCACAGCTTAAGCCCAAACCGTTTTGATTGCAAAGTTTTTAGACAGGAGTTGTCAAATAAATCAAAATTTAACCAACTTGGTTAACTCAGTGATCAAAAAATATTCAAATCAAAAAATTTCAATTTTTGTAGCAAGTACCCTCAGCATGTTTAAGATTTTAAGAAGAAAATGAATATATTATATAATCAAAATTATGCCCCAAAGTATTTTTGAAATTATTTTTTTTTTATTTTTTATTGTTTAACTTATAACATTGTTACATTGTACATAATTTTAGGTAATAATTGGTAATAGTGTAAAACATATGTAATTGAATTTCTACTCCAATGAAGAGTGCTAGCTCTTGAGCTTGGCGTAGGAGTTATTTTACAATTATTTCATGTTTATATCAGTAATTAACATAAATACAGTACAATAAATATAAACTTAAAAGAGGATTGTGACGTTAATTTTGGTTGTAACATGAATTGAAGTTATAACATTTGATGGGTGATATTAATTTTTTTAAAGATAAATTTGACCTTCTTTTTGAATAAAATAAAATTTGGTATTTTTTTCACTTCTTCGGGAAGACTATTAAAATATCTTATGCCTTTGTAAATGTAATTATTGTGAATTTGTTGTGTTGAAAATAGAGGAATTTGGATGTTAAAATTATGCCTTAAGGATGAGTTAAATTTATGTTTTTTTATTACAGTTTCTTTATATATTTGTAATATTGCATCTTTTTTATAGAGGTCTTCAATTTTTTGTACTTCGAAAATTTTGAACAGTGACGCTGAAGAGAATGTTGGTTTTTTTTTTCAAATTACTTTGATAATTAGTTTTTGTACCACTTTTACAGAACTTAAAATTTTTTCATATGCACCTCCCCACCCAATGATTCCATACTGAAGTAATGATTGGACTATTGCGTAATAGACTTTTTTCAGGTTGTTTAGCTTGAGAACATTTCTTAATCTAATGAATATATAGATACATTTTCTAATGCGCTTAACAAGTTCACATATGTGTCTGTTCCATTTCATATGTTGGTCTACAATTACACCGAGGTATTTTATTTCAGTTGTTTGGTTTAGTGTGGCACATGATTTATTACAAACATCTTTGTTACATTTTTTGTTGTGTATTTTTATATGAATGTGGGGGTTAGTTTTGAATTTATTTATTGTGAATGGTATATAAACTGTTTTTTTTGCGTTAATTGTAAGTAGATTTGTATCGAACCAGTTTTTTTAGTATTTGGATGTCATTATTTGCATTTTCATTAACAATTTTTCAGTCATTACCCTTAATTATGATAATTGTATCATCTGCGTAAGATATAACTGTTCCACTGAGGTTTTGTTTAAAAATATCGTTAACGTACATGATAAAAAGTAAAGGACCCAAAACAGTACCTTGTGGTATCCCAAAATCACTTGTGAGTGGTAGACTAGATGCGTGATTAATTTTTACAACTTGTGTTCTTTGGTGAAGATAACTTTTTAGCCAACTTAATGCTGTGTCATTAAAACCCACGATCTTTAATTTTTGTATTAGTTTGACATGAGATATGCTGTCGAAGGCTTTTTAGAGATCAACAAAACCAACACATTTTAATGATTTGTCTAAAGCGTCTTGTATGGTACTAGATAATTTAGCAATGGCGTCTTTTGTGATTTTTTTTCCATGAATCCAAACTGGTTTTCGTGAATTATATTATTAATCTTTATGAACTGAGTTATTCTTTTTTTGGCAATTTTTTCAAATATTTTTGCAATGTTTGATAGTAAAGAAATAGGGCGGTAATTGGTTGGTTCTTCCGGATTGCCGGTTTTAAATATTGGTATAATTACAGATTGTTTGTACATGGATGGAAAAACTCCGCTTTGAAAACTTGTATTGATTATATGAGTTAATGGTTTTGAAACTTGTGATTTTATACATTTCAGTGTTTGTATTGTGACCCCATCAAAACCAGGGGCAGAACCTCCTTTCATACCTGTAATAATTTTTTCAATTTCTTCTGGTGTTGTTGGTTGAAATAATTCAAATTTATGCTCATTAATTACTGTAGTATTTGGGTAATTTGGGGTAAGGCCTTGTTGGATTTTTTTAGCGAGGTTTTTTCCTACATTAGCAAAAAAATTGTTAAATACATTTGCGGCTTCTAGAGGTTTATCTTTACAGCAGATTTTTGAATCATTATGGTTTACATTGTTGATTGTTTTATTTTTTAAATGTTTTTTATCGACAATTTCATTTATGATGGACAAAATCCTTTTACTGTCATTTCCAGATAATTCAAGTTTTTGTTTGTAGTAGTCATCCTTTGTGTTTTTTATTAGATATGTAAGTTTTTTTTTATAAGCTTTGAAATGTTTTTGTAATGTTATATTTTCCGGTTGTTTTGTATATTGTTTGTAGAGTGTTTCTTTGTGTCTAATTGAGATGATTAATCCGTGAGTTATCCATTGTTTGATTGGCTTTAGTTTTGAAGCTATTTTGTTAGATGTAATATTTCTACAAGCATTTATGTGAAAACTCAGTTTTTTATCAAATATTTTGCAGCATTCTTCTACATCGTTACATTGATGTATTTCTTGCCATTCTTTTTCGTTACTTAATATTTTAGTGAGAGAATTTAAAATTAATACTATAGTTGTATTTATCAGTATTATTTACGGCCGTTGTGGTTGGTAATGACAGGTTTTGATGTTTGTAGTCGTATTTAAATATACATGCAAAATGATCCGTTACAGCTGTTTTAATTACCGCAGATGATATGTTTTGTATATCTTTGGTGTTTGTGAATATGTGATCGATATAAGATGGTCGTTGTCCGATAATGTTTCTGGTGTATGAATTTATACATGAAATGTAATTTAATTCTGCTAACATATTTAAATAGTTATCTTTATCGCTAGAGGAGTAGTCATTTGCAATATTTACGTTAATATCTCCGATGAGTATTGTTTTTTTGTTTCTATGATGTTGTAATATATTTTTTAATTCTTCTATGTATGTGGTTATAGCAGTAGAGTGTGTCCGATAAATAGCAATGATATTAAATGAATAATTCATAAACTTTATCTCCAAGTTTAATATATTGACATTATTCACCATTATTTCATTTACACTTGTGACAGCGTAAATATTTGATACAAATATGGCGACGCCGCTATTTCTGTTAATTTTATATTTTGTTGCATAGTACGAGTAACCCGGTATATTATAATTAATTTCACTCGATGAATGCGTTTCTGATAATATTATACAGTCAAGTCTATTTAATTGTTTAATAGTTACTAGAAATTCTTCGAAATTTTTTTCCAAAGATCTAACGTTCATGTGTATTATTATTAGGCTGGCTGTAGGTTTTATATCTATAAAATCGTTTGTATTATTTACCGTGTCAAAAATCCTTTCGTCTATTTTATATGAATTATCTATTGCGTTTATTATAAAGTCGTTCATTTTGAGGTAGTAATAAAATTAACAATAATGTTGGCGCTGGGAATACACTTCACATTTGCAATTATAATATTACTTGTGTTGACTTGTATATTATCACTGCGTGTTAACACTTTGCGGGAGGACTTTTCGAAATATTTTTTTGAAATATTGTGCAATTTATTTAGGTTTTCGTTAGACTTGTAATTAATAATATGCATCATTAGTCGTAATCGATGCGATCCCTCGCAATTTTCAGCATTTTGTTTCTATAGTTGCACCTAATACTGTTGGCCGCGTGGTCCGTGGTGTTTTTTTCTCCATATTTAGAATTTTGTCTGGTGCAGTTTACACATGCTGGTACTGTTTTTTCTCTTCCCGGACATTTTGAAAGGATGTGGTCGCCCATGCAGTGTGGGCAAATTGGAGGGTTGATTCGGTGTAGGCATCTTTTAGCCGTATGCATGAACATAAAGCAATGAAAACATTGAGTTAATGGATCGCAATCTTCAATTTTTACTCGTTGAAACTGTATATTTAGTTTACCGAGTGCAAGGAGACTTTTTCGCATTTTGCCACTGGTTTCCATGATGTAGCTAGTGAATTGGCGCTTTTCGTTTATGTTTGTGTTTTTTATCTCCGTTATAAGTGTGATTTTGTTGTCTTTCCTTGTAAACATCTTCAATTCCTTCGTTCTGGGTAATTATTCCGCAAACTATTTCGTCTTCAGTAAGATTGGATCTCAATCCTTTTATTATTATTTTTGGTCTTTTCTTTTGAATTTCATTTACCACCAAATCGGTATTCAGTTTTTTTATTTCGGCTGTTAAGGTATTTGCATATTCCTTTTTTGGGCATGATATTATTATTTTTTCTTCTTTTGTTTTTCTCAAACCATTTATTCCTATCTTTATGTTACTTAAATTTATTTCTTTTTTTATTATTTTTTCAATTTCTTCTGCTTTAGCATTATTTTTGGTCGACGAAATGATGATTGAGAATCTCTCTTCTTCTCGAGGAGTAACTTTGGTTGTTGATACTATCTGGGCATAGGATGGTGTTGTTGCGCTTTTCATTATTTTTTCAAAGTTTCCCACCAGCTGGTCGTTTTTTTCGATAAGTTTGTCTAGTAGTTGAATTATTTGTTGTTGCATTTTTAATATTTCAGATTTCACTTCATTGTCAAGATCGATAATAATTTTTTCGATGTTTGTTTTGGTTTTTGAGTCTTTAACGGTTTGTATTTTTTGAACTTCATTTTTAAGCGTACTCAACAATTCTTCTACCGTCATGAAAGTGTTTCGTTGCGGTGTAACGAGAGCGCGAAGACAGTGCCGTGGGACGGGCTGCCGTTGCGAGCGTAAGCCTATAACTGATTGAAGAGGTAAATATTATTAATCAATATTAAATCTTTTAAAGTCAATAGTCACCACTGGATTGAATTTATTAGAGGGGAGAGAGGTGAATTCTTAAAAGGCGACAAACCAAAATAAAACATTAAAAATGCAGAACCAAGATAACACACCCTTTCTACAGGGCAATTTGAGGGTACATATAATTAACATGTAAGTATTGTCATCAATTAAAATGTTTCTTCTTCTGTAAAGATACTAGAATTATTGGTGTGGAGTGTAAGGTTAGTGTGCGGATAAATATACCGAAGGGCATTTTTGATAATCATCTCACTAGAAGAACCTGTATCGAGGTGTTGATATATCTAAGTGATTAAAGGACGAGTTTTTTCATAGAATTGGAACAATTCATTAAATTTCAACGTTAAGTTCTGTTATTATATCACTATGGGACAGTTGATTCGTAGAACTTGATTAGAACTTTTACAAAACTTGAAAATTAACTTTGAAATTTGATGAATTCTGTGAAACAAATAGTCCTTAATGTCCATAGATTCATATTTATAATTTGTGATCGATAGTGAATACCAAATTGAAAAATATTCTCGCAAACCCAAACGATCAGTTGCAAATTTTCCGTGTCGTACAATAATGTCAAGTGGGGCTTCAAGTTTTAATTAACTTGAGGTTTGCATTTGGCAAAAACTTCATGCTGAGATTGGTGAGTAATGGATCGACCAATGCCCCGGAGAACCGCCAGATTTGCATTGAGGTGTGGTGTTCTATGGAAACATGCAGAGCGATATAACGGGATAGAAACTTATGAATTTATGCAGGGAGCGTTGTTGATCATTATACGCTGTAGGTAGTGTGTAGTAATAATGTTTGATAGGGCCCGTAAGTACACGAATGAGGTGCATTATTATAAATATGCCGTCTTACTCAGGATCATGGTATAAATATTAGACGGGCATAAAAGATCGGGATAGTGGAAACGTTACTCATAATCGCTGCGGATGAGTAAACCGGCCGTATTAGTGGCCGTTAAATTTATATTGGCTGGCCACTTAGTGTCAAAAAAGCGCCGGCAATATGAAGAATGCCCAAATATGTTAACGTTATTTCGCGAAGTTTGACAAATATCGATCTGTCGAGTAACAAAAATTAAAAAAAGCAGTAATACCCATTTGCATCACTTTCGGAGGAATATTTAAATCAAAATATCGATTAACGAAATCACATTCGGAACACATTATCGAATCAATGACATAACAAATGTCATTATTCTTGACTTCTGAAGAACCGAGAAGTTAGCAACAAAACGCGAAATATGAAAATAAACTTGTTTTTGAGGTTTGGTGATCAACGAATTGATGCCAGTCTAAATATATCTGGCATGAATATATTATTAGTAACGATTTTAACCCGAGCAGTACACAACCCTCTTCTTCGTATAGCCATACCAAAGCTGCAGCGGCAAATTAGGGAATCTATATAAGTTAGACTGACGGAGTTACCAGTTTAAGTTATGATCAGAGCGGCCGCTGCACAGTGGTCCCGCGCTCAAGGTAGGGCGGTTATAGTATGTTGATGTTGTAATAAAAATTCGAAGCATGTGATATTGTATTTAAAAATGCATTTTGTCCGTAATGTCACAGGACTTCAGAAAATGTCACAGGACTTCAGAAAAAAAAACAGCGAGTTTCTTAACTGCATATAATGTACATGGCATTATTTATTATTCAAAATTATATAATGTGGGTTACATTGATTCTAGTTGGTTTTACAACGAGTTTATATACTTTGATAGCTTGGTGAATGCTGATGCTAGATTTAACTCTTCTATTTATTTATTTATGTTACACAATCACAATGAAGTCCCGTTAAACTGCCAGATAGCAGTTTGTCAACAAGTGTACCACATTAATTGCTCAAGTAATTAAATTTAATTTTTTTTGATACATAATTACTAACATTGTTGTCTATTTACAATGACTTGTTGAAATTTATAATTATTTTACGATTGTGTCCTCCTCGTATGTTTACCTTCCCATTATTTTGTTAACATTTTTCCTTTTTATTTTTTACCGTATTGGTTTTTTGGTTAGTCCAGGTTTCCTGGAAATTTGAATGTGTGGCATTTTGCATGAATTCATATTAGGTAGGTGATATTTGCCATTATATTATGGTGATACTTACTGTCTAATTTATAATGGTTTATTGACTTTTTTTGTATTATTTACCACTTAAACATGGGAATTACAAATATAATATTATATTGTAATATTCCGGTAGGTACTAGTGTTGTTTTTCATTACTGTTATTTAGATTTTGAATAATATTTCTTATTATATTAATATTTTTACTTTTAAGTTAACAATTATTGACGAGTCACCTAGCTAAATGTTGATATGACTATGTAAAATTGTACTGTAATTGGAAGAAATATTCTGTTGTACAATCATAAAAAAGAAAAAAATAAAATTAAAAAAGAAAAAAGAAAGTGACTAAAATTATTTTATTGCATTTAATATCAATTGCAGCTAAAGTTGCACACCTGCAAGTTTGATGACCCCTTTTTCCAAATCATAATATTTACTAGTTGAAAAAGGCATCAATCTGTTACCAGGCGGCAAAAAGACTGGATAGAACATGAAACAGTTCGATAACCCTATTTTCAAAAACGAAATCATAATACTAAGGCTGTAACTAGGTGAAATATTATTGGCGCGTATTATAAAATCATAAAAACACCTGCGTGTGGAACGGTAAACAAGTTGTTTTGATGATATTGACGTCACAAGAACGCTTGTAGCAGAGATTATAAATAGAAAAAGAAACCCAATATTGAGCATTCAAGAATTATCACGAATGGACGGAACACCTCCAGTTACAACGCAATCTGTTATAATTAAAAAAAATTCTAAATTCCTGAGTGTCAACTGAAATCTGTAGTCGCTTCTGTTCCTCCATCACGGCACAATCATTTTAAAGATTACAACGATGTGCAACGAGCTGTTTACTGCCGGTACTCTATCAGCTGAGCCAGACACATCTGTCATCATTACAATAATGGGGCGTCTCCGTGTGCCGGCCCTTATAATCAAATGAACATGCCGCCACTGAATTCCTGCAACTGAACCAGCCACAGATGCTGACAACCTAAAGGCTGACGAATACCTGTTGGCTACTGACTGAACTAACAAGTGCCGCTGATCACCTAGAAGCTGGCCAATCCCTGCTGCATTGATGCTGACAACCTAGAGGCTGATGAATTCCTCCTGGCTACCGACTAAACCAGCCACAGATGCTGACAACCTAAAGGCTGACGAATACCTGCTGGCTACCGACTGAACTAACAAGTGCTGCTGATCACCTAGAGACTGGCCAATCCCTGCTGCATTGATGCTGACAACCCAGAGGCTGGCCAATTCTTCCTGGCTACCGACTGAATTAGCCATTGATGCTGACAACCTAGAGGCTGGCCGATTTCAACCAAACCGAAAAAATAGGAAGTACATATAAGCTACACCCCTTTGTACGTTCTGCATACCGGTACAATACTTGTAATTAAAATGTGAATTTTGATTTGAATTGTCTTTTTTTATGATGGTTTGGATACAACACCTCACGGTGTTTTACTAAAATCATTACCCAGGTTGAGGACTGATGTGTGCGTGTGCTTATTATTTACAGTCTCATCTTGTGCAGGCAAAAACGTCCCGTACAGTGACATTAAGTAAGAATTGGTTATTACAGGTATTTAATATATAAATGAATTTATAGTGAATAAAATTAAGTAATTTTGCATCGCATTCTTACTGTTTATTCATCGAAAATGTACAATCCTTACATCTTATCCCTTATTCATTCAACCAATCGGAATTGTTAGCGACTAGTTTGGATTCATTCGGGTACTCTTCTTCCTCCAGTGCACAAACAACCTATTGCACATTTATAATGTCGATATGTTCGATATCGGGCCAGGTTTCAGTTACCACGTGTATAAAAGTGGCAAGTCTTTTCTGAGTCACTTCAATCAAATCTCAAACAAGTGCATCCGCATAAAGAAGCACTTCTTGTAAAAGGTACCTTAAATTAAATAAAATATCACCAAACTATGCACATGTTTTTTTCGTAGACCATCGTAAAAAAGGGTAGATGACGCGTACGTAAACCGAGTACAAAACCATTCCATGTTACCGTAATTTCTACGACGGTCTAAGAACTGCGTACATGACGTATAATTAAGCCGTAAGCAAGAATTGTAAAAAAAGATATGGAACATTTTTCTTAAAAAAAGCATTTGTGTAAGCGCTTGGGAAAGTAGTAAAAAATTTATGGAAATGAAATTACAAATTTAAATTTAAGCAAAAAGCACGCAACACAATCAAAAACATGTATATATTTATAAGTAAAAATAATAAAAAATATTTTAATGCAACATCAACTTGAAATTCCATTGCAAAACAACGATCACAAATAACGAGTTACTATTCGTTATTTGAACATACATTACTTACGCACACGATAATGTTATTAAATATTAGTCATTCATTAGTCGTGGCAGCTGGACGCGTCATGCCGTCTTCCAACCGCTTTGTGTTTTTTTTTTTAGTAATTTCAAGGGAAATGAGACAACATCCCTTTGAAATAATTTTTAAAATCAGTGAATCAACATTTTAAATTAACTTACCAATTAGTAAACAGAACTTTATAGTAATGTGATTAGAGTGTAGTGTGTTAAAAATGAATAATCGAAAATTGTGCTAAAAAATATTCGAAATTCGTTGAAGTTGAACTTGGGACGAGAATCGGTAACTGAAGGTACGCCAGATGTTTTCAATGGAATTCTTGGAAACTCTGAAAGCACTAACAAGTGCCCAGGGTAATTTATTATCCCGACCGTCGCCTTTTATTGCGGGCACATTGCAACACTAACAACACAAACATAATCACCAGGAACAAGATTACATGGAGATGGACTTGCCGAACGTCACAGCGGTGCTGCCAAGGTTTGTTATCTATGTGAGGATACTGTGACAGCGCTTAATTAGCAACAGACACAGACCTGGACGGATGACGAACCTCTTGCTGGCACTGTTGGTGGGCGCGGTGCACTCTCTCGCTGCAGTAGCTGGTCCAGTTTCCTCACCACCTAGGATTCTTGCTGCAGATTCTCCATCTTCGTGTCACTTGTTTCTGTACTACATTTTATTTGACTTAATTTCAATTTATTTTTATAATATTTATATTTTTTTGTAATACCTGCATTAACTGTAAATAACTGTATCATTAACTGTATCCCATATTAATCCAGGATTTTTTTTATTACCAGCGGTTAGTTTGGTTATTAGTTATTGGCAATACTTGCAATACCTTATAATTAGGACATCAACATTTGGGAGCTACGACCTACGGAGGACCACTGTGCGCTGCTCTGAAATTGTGGTGGTTCAGTGACAATTCGTACTTCAATTATTTAGCAACTTTATTATGCCTGCCAAGCATGCACCTGCCAAGTTACTCGAAATAATTATCCATAAATATGTATATGCCAAGGTTGAACCATTCTTGATCGAACAACAACACGGATTTCGACGTGGCCGATCAACCACTACAAACTTGATGGCATATTCTGATTACGTGGCGAGAGCGCTCAATAATAATGAGCAAGTTGACACGTCATACCATGACTTTGCGAAAGCTTTCGATAAGGTTGATCACTTAGTGCTCTTAAGTAGGCTTGAAGAAATTGGTTTTTCCGAAAACTTAATAAAACTCTTTGCTAACTATTTAAAAGAAAGGGAACAATTCGTTTCCTATGGTGGTTTTAACTCTAACGCGTATCCTACAAACTCTGGTGTGCCGCAGGGTTCCAATTTAGGACCCTTATTGTTTCTAATTTTTATAAATAATATTCGGGGAAAAATCAAATTCGTCCGTTTTTTACTTTTTGCACATGATATTAAACTGTTCTTAAGAATAAGATCATTAGAAGACTGTAAAAATCTCCAAGAAGATATAAATGCAATTATTGACTGGATTATTGACAGCAAACTCGGTTTCAACTTCAAAAAATGCTTAGTTATTTGTTTTACGAGGTCACAAAAGATCGTATATTTTTATTACAAAATGAAAGATACATCACTGAAGCATACGGTGACTTATAAGGACTTAGGAATTGTGTATGACGCTCGCTTAACATTTCACGCTCACATTGAAAAGATCTGTAAATCAGCTACAAGAATGTTAGGTTTTGTCATACACAATTCAAAGGAACTGACAAACCTTGCAATCATTAGGCTGCTTTACTTTAGCTTAGTGCGTAGCATTCTCGAGAGTAGATCTCAGGTATGGGGGCTAGAGGACACTGTCTACGTACTAATGGTCGAGAAAATACAAAAAAAAAATTTACGATACCTCTATTTGAGAAAGTTTGGTTTTTACCCATGGCTGTTTCCAACAGCATTTATCTCGGGAATGCTGAATATCTGCAGCCTTAGTTCCAGACGGGACGTCGCATTATTGTTGATGGCTTACAAGCTTCTGAATGGTTTACTATCAATTCCAGACATTCTGTCAAAAATAGGACTTTATGTCCCGGATAATTTCACGAGAGGCCGCCAACACAAGCTTTTAATTCTTTCCAGGTCCAGTACTAACTTACCAATGGTGATGTCCCTGGGAAGACTCACTAGGTTAATTTACTCCCTTCCAGCTAACTTGGATATTTTCCATATGTCCTACAACGACTTTAAGCGCGAAATATTGTATTTGTTCTAACTTTATACTTATGTATAATTTTTTTTTAATATTTTTAATTTTTCCATATTTTGTCTACCGCTTTTGCATATGTTTTAACTGTATACCTATGTATAAAATTTTCTTCCATAATTTGTTTACCGCTTTTGCAATGTATTGGTTTTTGTACTGTTTTTGCAAATAAATAAATAAATAAATAAATAAATAAATATATAAATAAATAAATAAATAAAATAAATTATCTCTTACATGTTCAACACTCATTTTTGTAATAAAGATTTAAATTAACAGGATTAATTTATAATAATCAGTATTAAGCACAATCAATGATACAAATAAACAATGGCAATATTACGTCGCGGCTCATGGCAATGCCGCACTGTGTACCGCCCAAAACAAGCTAGAAGGTATATAAATCACTTTGGGATTCTCGAACGATGGCGTCATGGGGGAATCACCAGATAGTCAGTGTGACAAACATTTTTAATTGGGGTTATAAATGCACAGGTTGACTAACACAACAGCCCCAAAGTTTGATTGGATAATGAATTGAGCGAGACCTTTAAGATTGTTTATTTGTTTAGAGTGTTTTGTTTTGGTTCTTAAAAAATGGAAGGTATATAGTATGATTTTTATTTTGGTTTAAAATATATTTCATTTTTAACTATACGAAAATTTGTCAAATAATTAATTTATTGATCGCAAGATATTTCTTTTTCAAATGGAGAAAATAAATTTCTATTCAAATCAGCTTCGATATATTTGGACACGAACTTGCATCAATCTTCGGGAGTTCCTCAAGCCTCTCATCTGGGCCCACTTCTCTTCGTAATGTTTATAAATGATCTATCTTTATGTTTCGAAAATGTCAAATTCATTTTATTTGCAGATTATCTAAAGCTTTTTAAGATTATTAAATGTTTAAATGATGCACTTATCCTTTAGCATAATATAGATAGACTTGCTAGCTGGTGTTAAATAAAAAAATTATTCCTAAACGTAAAAAAGTGTTTCCACATGTGTTTTTACCGTTCACGGACTCCAATAACCATATTGTATTCAATAAACAATAATGAAATTGCATTAGTACCATTTATCAAAGACCTTGGTGTTATTTTTGACAGAAAACTTACCTTTGATCGTCACTGTGAAACAATTTCCAATAAGGCCATACAAATTCTAGGTTTTGTAATGCGCAACACAATGACTGTTCAAAACATTGAGTCAATTAAATCACTATTAATAAAAACACTTTTTTTTATTTTTTTATTGTTTAACTTATAACATTGTTACATTGTACATAAAATTAGGTAATAATAGGTAATAGTGAAAAACATATGTTATTGAATTTCTACTCCAATGAAAAGTGCTAGCTCTTGAGCTTGGCGTAGGAGTTATTTTACAATTATTTCATGTTTATATCAGTAATTAACATAAATACAGTATAATAAATATAAACTTAAAAGAGGATTGTAACGTTAATTTTGGTTGTAACATGAATTGAAGTTATAACATTTGAAAGGTGATATAATTTTTTTTTTAAAGATAAATTTGACCTTTTTTTTGAATAAAATAAAATCTGGTATTTTTTTGACTTCTTCGGAAAGACTATTAAAATATCTTATGCCTTTGTAAATGTAATTACCTATTGTGCATTTGATCAGTTGAAAATATAGGAATTTGGATGTTAAAATTATGCCTTAAGGATGAGTTAAATTTAATTTTTTTATTACAGTTTCTTTTTAACATATGATCTGTTAACTTTATATTTTTCAACCTAATATAAATACTAGGGTCTTATAGACCAAACGTTGCCACACACTTAGAATATTTAGTGTGCGTTGCATTGTTTTTAACATAGTTTATCGGCTACGGCATAATATAGACCTAATACCTATTTTCAGAATTATTTTAACTTGCTCAAAAAGATTTCGCAAGATCATTTTTTTTAAAGAGCTTTTAATCTTATTTCAAATCAGTGTTTATATCTTTGAAGAATATCTTGCATAAATCTTTGTTATATTACTGGCACCATATACGAGATTTCAATGCAGAAAGAAAGGCAAATGATTTTGGTGGTATTTGCGAAATGATTTAATTATTACCTGGTATTTATCAAAATATAATAATAATAACAATATTATGCTAAAACCCAATAACGATTTTATTAA
This sequence comes from Hesperophylax consimilis, assembly GCF_061612785.1. Taxonomy (NCBI): domain Eukaryota; kingdom Metazoa; phylum Arthropoda; class Insecta; order Trichoptera; family Limnephilidae; genus Hesperophylax; species Hesperophylax consimilis. The sequence continues at coordinate 16,861,813 of NC_142841.1, read as the reverse complement.
GTTTTTATTTCTCAAGAGACTATCGGAGAGAAAAGAACAACATCTAATCAGACTAAGTGGACAAAATTTCACAAAGAAAATGATACAAAATATTAGAACATTACAAAACTGTACCTCGACTCTTGGATTTTCATCTCATAGATTACTATTCAACTAGGCGAACAGTAAATAGTTTAGCTGCTATAGCTCTAGCAACTTTGGAAATGAACACAAATTTTGTGCATAGCTAGATAACAAAAATAATGAAAATTCAGGAAATGAGTAATGCAGATACCTAAATGATAAATGTAGGTGTAGACCCCCAAAAGATTTTTAATAAACAGCGAAACAATTTTCACTAGTTTTGGTTTATGGTCTTCAATGTTTTTATCAGGCTTTGTTCACACTTTCTATGCATATTGCAATTAGTTTTTAAGCTGATCCTGGAATATTCTCGGGCTCATTAATAACTGTTTCATTTATATCACTTATATCTCAATCTGTAAAAAATATATATTAATTTGATTGTCTTTAAAAAAATCTACTTTTCTAAATTTTTCTTGATATATTGTACCCTTAATTTCCTCACGCTTACTTAATCTGTAAAAAGATGAATTATTTTAATTATCTTTAAAAAAACAATTTTCTAATTTGTGTACCTATGTTAATATTATGTTTGTATTTATTTCAAAAGTTTTTGATTATTGTTTAAAAAATCATTAGAACTAAATGTAAAGACTCCTCCCATAAACACGAGCTCCTGGAGCTCAACTTATGGAGAAATAGAATAATAATGAACAAATTATTTATAAGTCTGCATATTGTTATCATTTATAATGTTTTATATAAAAAAAAAAAAAAAAAAATATGATAATAGCTGGCGGCTTAAAATTCACACAAAGTTCAACAATGTATTTTTTATTAGTTGTATAAACTAGGGCTGTTAATTCCCGCACTATCAATATTGTTTATGTGTTAGGGTATTTAATACGATCGGGCAATAGATACGCTACTATAACTAATATGGAAGGTAAATTCATGATTCAGTTCATATTAAATCTTTACATAATGGGCGTTGTTTCATATTAAAAAGGACATTAGGGTGTATTCTACTACGGTACACAAATTTTTTTTTAACCAAAAATATTTTCGTTTCTTGTTTTATTTCCCCTAATTTCTTTAATATAGAAGTGGTTTCATTGCTGGAGAAATTAAATGAGAAAACGGTTTGCCGCATGGCGCCAATTGGTTTTCACTTAGCAAGGCCAGATTCATTCTAATAACAAACCAAAATTTATTTGCACAATTAGGCACGGTATAACTAATTTGTTTTTTTTTTTTAATTTATTTATAGAGATTTCATAATGACGTTGAATCTTGCCACGATAGATGGGACATCTTTTGACTTATCACAAACCTTACATCAGCTGTTCGTGTTCGGTAATGCTGTCTACATCACTTTTATCTAATTTTTGCTTTTCAATATGGAAAAACACAGGTCATAGAAACAGATATTGTAAATCTGGATACAAAATGTTAGCAATTTAAGCAAATGCACGGAGAAAAATTACCTTTGCTAATTTATTAAGTTTATCCTCAAATCTTGATAATTACGGTTACAAACGTTTGATTGCAAATCTCAGGAATGAAGTAACAGGTTTCCTGATACTTTAAGTAAATTACAAATATATTATCATGATGTCGGAACACGCGTTCAAGGAAATCCAAATATGTTTGCATTACAACAAAAATTCTTTGTACCGTCATGATATATTATCAAAGCAAATCGATTAAACCTTCTTAAATTGATGTTTAAGTTATAAGGTCTGATATATTATCAAGGCAAATCGATAAAACATTCTTAAATTGTTGTTTTAGTTATAAGGCCTGTTAATTAAGGACGAAATTCGATTTCTCTCCGTGTAAGACCAGAACAGTATAAAGTTGATACGATAATTAAAATATTTTTAATATTTACTTGAAATAAATATTAATTAAGACTTACATTTAAGAAGGTCGTACTTGTTTTCTAGGTTATTCGTGAATCTATGTCTATATATACGTCTGGGTATTCGGGTGTTATTTTTAGTAATTAGACACTTACTAACAGGAATAGGTAGTTCTAGGTAAGGTAAGGTCTAGTAAATGGATTTAATTATTGAGACATGAAGGATGATAACAAATTAAATCATTCAATAATTTCTAATGTGAAATGTGATGAAAATTAAGTAAAAACATCATAACTAGAAATGTATAAATCACCAATAAGTTTTCAATAATTATTACACGAGCGAGAAATATTGTAAACAAAAATCATCTAGAATATATATAGCAGAATACCCCATTTGACCTATAGCACTGGTTGTCCATAGAACAATATATTAGACGCCAAGCAGGGGTGTGAAAGTAACGTTGTAAGTAAATTCACCGGCGAGTCGAGAGATTTCCCTCTCAAAAGGGTATTAATTTTCCTCCGGTCGTGGGCTATTATTAATTTAACACCGAAATATTTGACTCACAATGAATTAGAGCACGTTGCAGATTTAAATTGGCTAGCTAAGCCAAGACGTGGTTAACAATTTTAAATTAAAAATATGACTGGCTCGTTGACCCTGTGACCTTTTTGAAGGCAAATGTCAGTGTTTCTAAATCTAGGCAACAGATACGTCTTATGTTAAGAAGAATAAGAAGTTAAGAAGAATAAGAATAAGAAGTTACCAAATTAAAAATACCAGAAATAAAAGAGAACAAATATTGGTAGAGGTATATAAAAAAGCTGTTGTTGATTGTACAGAAACTTTTAATTTACTTATTATAAAATCAAATAAGATTTTTCCCGTAAAAAGTGGATAGTACATACTCAAACGCATTATAACGTCGCATCTACATTTTGAAATAACTGTGTTACAAAACTTAAAATGGTAATTTAATTACAAATAAAACTCAAAGCTGTATTTATGTGACAAAACTGAATACGTAAAAATAAAACAATCCTACAATTAATAACTTTGATATGAAATGTTGGTTCTGAGTTAGCAAATTGTATTCGAAATTTCCGGGTAGCAAATAATTTAAATTCCACTCACGACTTTTATTTTTATTCCAACTTTTAAGGTTCGCAGAAAAACAAATGTTGTTTTTTGTCGTATTCAAATACGTAATAATAATTATTTCACACTCCGTTATTTTTTTAAGCATAAAAAGGTTCCTTACTTTTTGACCTGGATTCGTCGGAGCTTAAAATTTCTTCTGGCAAAAAGTTACCTTTTTATGACCATGTGAAATGTTTGTCGAATCAAAACATTAACTGCCTTTCTTTTAACCGCAAGCCGAATTATTTTTATTACTCTAGCAGAGTGGTGGAAATTTCACACAAAAACATAACAATATCCACCACAATTATTTATTTATTTATTTTGTAAGAAAAAAACAGCTTTTACATAATATACAATTATAGATATAAATATACAAGTTAACTGAACTCCAGCCACAGAAGTTTCTTATGCTAAAGTTCATTGGAAATTAAGTTTTAATATCTTGAAATTAATTTGGTGTAAAAGGAAGGGGAGAGGAAGGGGAAAATAGAAATAGGATAGGAGATGCTCCCGATACATTCCACCCTCTCATATTAATAATCGATCGTACGCGTTACTTCATATCGATATTTTTTTAGGTTATTACCAAAAATGTCAATGCTGTAAAATTTTGTATTATATTTTGGACATATACGAGGAATTGGGGATTTTTTTCGAATGTTTGTTCTACTTGAGGGTAGATGAAATAAATGAAATTGTCGGGTTGATCGAGATGGAATATGAAAACTTATTAAATTTGAAAGTTCTGGTGAGTCTAGACCATTATTTAGGATTTTAAACAATAAGATTTGATCAAAAATTAGACGTCGTGTTTGGAGGGAGTTAAAATTATGAAATTTAATGGATTCGGTATAATTTGAGAAGTGTAAGTTTAGTTTATAATTTATGAGTTTAAAATTTTTTTTTGAATTCTTTCCATTCTTTCGATATGGGCTTGGTATAAAGGAGTCCAGATCGATGTACAGTGTTCCAGGTGCGGGCGAATATATGAGGTGTAAAGGGAATATAGAGTGTTTATGTTGTGGAAGGGTTTTGCTATGCGAATTATAAATCCCAGCATTTTATTGGCTTTGTTAATGATGTCATCAGTGTGTTGGATAAAGTTTAATTTAACATCCAGTGTTACCCCAAGGTACCTGATATATTTTACTTCATTGATGTGTGTGCCGTTTAGTGTGTATACATAGGATGTTATATTTTTATTACGTGTAAATGTTAATTTATTGCATTTTGCGATGTTAATAACAAGTTTGTTTAATTCACAATAGACAAAAAGACGATTGAGGTCCTCTTTAAGTTTTTTAAATTTTTTTATATTAACTCCACACAGGAGGCCATGAAGAAAATAATTTCCCTCAGGGCCTGTGTCATCTTTGGGGATGCTGTGTGGAGGGTCTTTTGGTGGAGAGGAAGGAGTGAACATGGGTCTTGAAGAGTCCCATGTTGTAGGAGGGAGCAAACACAGAGGCCGGCAGTTCGTTCCACAGCCGAGCTGTTGAACTTAAGAACGAATCGTAGAAGCGACCCGTTCTCATGTGACAAATGTCAACTGTGTACAAATGTTGGGCGCGAGTTTGGCGTGTATTTAATTACGCACCGGTGCCGAAGGGATCAATGACGCTAGTTCCTCAGAGCATCTTCCATTGTAATACCGATAGAACAAGGACAGCATACCTACCTGACGCCTGTGCTCTAAAGATTGCAGTCCGTTTGTTAAGATTGGGGAATCTATCAAACGGACCGCCCGTTTTTGCACAGAGTCAAGGGTTTTATTCAGGTATTTAGGGGCTCCGGACCAGAGATGGCTGCCAAATTCGACAGTAGGGCGCACTTGCGATTTGTACAGGGTCAGCAGTTATGTACTATTGAAGTATCTGCGGGCCCTGTACAGTACGCCCAGCTTCTGAGAGGCCAGCTTTACTCTGGCTTCGATGGAGCCCCCGTACCTGAGCTGGTCACTTATAGTTACACCAAGCATATCAATGGAAGGCCTGTTCGGAAGATTGCTTCCGTTGAAGGAGACTAGATTATCATTTAGATCCCCTTTAGACGTAATCAGACAGGATTGGGTCTTTGAAACATTAAATTCGACGAGATTATTTTTACCCCAGGAGGAAATACTCTCGAGATAACCGTCCATTCTCTGCTTCAAAGCCCTCCGAGCCGTTGGAGTTTGTGTGCCCTTTGGGGGCTTGTCAAACAAAAATCTATCATGAACTGTACTGTCATCCGCGTAGCAATGAATCGGTGCACATGTCAAAAGGTCATTGATGTGTAACAAAAACAAAGTCGGAGACAGAACCGATCCCTGTGGGACGCCAGCATTTATAGAGTGTGAGGAAGAGGTGAAACCGTCAGCAACTGCCTGAATCGACCTATCCCTTAAAAAGTCAGCAATCCACGTACACAGGGATGCGGGAAGTCCGTAAGAAGGCAATTTGTTGACAAGACCTCGGTGCCAGACCCGGTCAAAGGCCTTGGATATGTCTAGTGCGACCGTTTGGGTCTCACCGTGACGTTCCAGGCACCGCCCCCAAACATGCGACACATACGCGAGAAGATCACCGCACGAGCGGTTCCGCCGGAATCCGTATTGACGGTCGTTGATAATTTTGTTCTTCTCGAGGTATGTGAGCAGTTTGTCGTTGATCACACGTTCCATCACTTTGGACAGAACTGATGTGATCGCTATGGGGCGGCAGTTGGCCGGGTTGGAGCGGTCACCTTTCTTGGGAATAGGGTAAATGACCGCTTTTTTCCAACCAGAGGGCACAGTGCCACACTTCAGGGACATTTTGAAGAGCTTTGTCAAAACTGGAACTATTTCCGCAGCACACTTCTGCAATACCAGGGCAGGTATTCCATCAGGTCCACTAGCTTTGTTAACATCAAGCCCCCGTATAACGTGGAGTACATCCCGATGCCGGATCCTCAGTTTTTCTATATAGAAGCCGCAGTGAGGAACCGACGGCGGAACAGCACCTCCGTCATCGAGGGTCGAGTTTTCCGAAAACATTTTCCCTAATAAGTAAGCCTTTTCGGTGGCGGTGTTTGCTAGTGAGCCGTCAAGTCTGGTAAGAGGTGGCAAACTGGGTTTGCAAAAATTCCGACCTATTGAGCCCGCAAGCGACCAGAATGCTCTGCTGCCATGCGGGCAGGCAGACAGCTTTTTGCTGATCTGCAGGTCGTGTTTGAATTTTGACTTATTAATGATTCTCTTGCAATGCTTTGCCGATTTGTTGTATGCTGATCTGCTTTCGTGCGTTCGAGATGTGTTGTAGGCTCGGTAAGCCGCAGTCGTTGATTGATTTGATAACTAAGTATATTTTTTATCATCTGCATATGCTAGGTAATTAGCACGTAAAAAACATTTGTGAATATTGTTTATATACAAAATAAATAATAATGGGCTTAAATGAGAACCTTGAGGTACACCGGAGGGCACAGAGAAGAAGCTGGACTTTGTTCCCTCAACTAAGACACTTTGAAGTCTACTCCAAAGATATGAAGTGAGCCACCGGAGTAAGTCACCATGGATGCCTAATTGTTTATTGTATTATTGTGAGATATTAGGGTAGGTGGGGTTTCATTTTGTTATCGCAGTTATAATTATTGTTGGTTACATCGACATCACACTTTGTAACACTTATGATATTAAAAATACAAATTTGGGTTGCTTGTGCATCCAGGCTTCAATCTTTAATCAAATTGTGTACATATTTTCATAAAAATTTTACAGATCATAAAATTCATTATTCAGATTGAGTAATGAATTTTAAAGTTAAATAACGATGCTAATTCAAATGGTAAAATTTAAATCTTCTTATTTATTTTTAATAGGCAATCTGGAAATAAATACTTTCAGCTTAACAAATCATACAATAATAATATTCCGTGATTTTTCACAGGTTTGTTTTAGTCATATTTTGCTAATTTACACAAATATTTACAAGGATCTTTTTATATTCTGGTGCTCTCTTTTATAGAGGATTTGCTAACATCGTGACAATCGACACGACGACGTTCGTTGAATATCAACCTCAGTTTTTTTTTTTAAATTGAGCAAATTATATTGTCATCACCATTGACCACCATGACCACTATTATACCTTAACCCTATTAAGTGATAGATCTGAATAGCCAGGTACTTCTCAAAATGTCCTTCCCCACCCTATTCTTTTATAACATAACCTAAATTGAAAATACCATAGTCCCATGGGTCCGGTAGGTAGGGACTACGGAATTGAAAAAATAAAGTATTTGAATCATCCTTCTTCTGATTTAGGTATCCCCTTATATCGAAGGATGGCTGTCATCAGGACAATATTCGCCCGGCAAGTGGAAAAACATAATGACTTAAATTGTAATATTTGATCATTAAAGCCAATATAAACGACTGTCGTAGCAGAAACTTGCAGTAATACATAAATATATCAGCTAAAATATAAGCATCAAGAAAATGTAGATATTAATGGTAGGTCTCAGTCGAAGTATGCAGTTAAAAATTAAGTATATTGGTATGGTCGAATTAGCTCAGTGATCAGAACACTTCCCCGGCAAGGCTGACATCAACTCAGAATCAGGGTTTAACTCCTAGATGCTATCGATTCTTTTTCTATCATATATCTATCATATATCATTTGACGGCCGGCGTGGTCTAGTGGTATACGCTTTTGACTACAGATCCGAAGGTCGCGGGTTCGAACCCGGCGTGCGCAAATAAATTTTATTTGATTAATTTGTGTTATTTCACAATTAATTCATTTAAAATAATATATAGTATATTTGCGGCACGTTCCAGAGTGGAAGATACTCTCAGTATCGCCCTGGTGTAAGACCACCATTCAGAATTGAAACGTTGCTTGAAATGGCTTTAGCCGTGTTTGGTGACCAGATCTGAATAGCCAGGTACTTCCCCACCTTCCTCTTCCCCATCTCCCTCCCCTCCCCAATACCCTCAGCCTCACAAAATACCCCAATTGGGGATGCCATAGTCTCACTGCCTCCAGACGGGAGCAGTTGGGACTCTTGTGCGGTATTACTGTAAAAAAAAAAAAAAAAAATATATATATATTCATCCCAGACTTGTAGAAGATTCAATAGAAGATGTCACACATTTAAATAAAAAAAGATATATTTATCCAAGACAATATCCAGATTGCTTACGTAAAGATAGCAACAAAAAATATGCTTTAGGTAAATGTCGGTAGCGACTGAATCCTTTTCTATCTTTTTTGTTTCACATCTTTCGTTTGAGAGTCGTTAAAATTGTCTTCAATGATTAAATAATGTTTTACTGCGGTTTTCTGCAGAGGGGAGTACTAATAATGAACTTATAAGAGTGATATGAAACCACAATCATCATATAATTACACTTAGTTCATCCTAGATGCGGAATAGCGTCTATAGTGTATTTCGGTTAGAAATGATAATGTTCTTTTCCAGCCGAAGAAATTTAAAATAATAAAAATAAAAATTCTCAAGGTTTTCGCCAAGTGCGACTGATAGGACGTTACTTGAATTGAATATTTTTAAAGACACTTGATATTTTTTTAAACACACGATATTTAATATTAACATTGCGCCAGCCGTCCTTGTTGATTTTATCATGCAATGGTGGTATACTTATAAATACCTGCTTTAATAAAAATAATATTAACCATCTTTCCAAATTTTGAATCCGTAATATATATAATAATTTGATTCATCCGACTTCTAGTTGAGTATCCTACCTACCGGCAATCTATCTCCTCAAAGTACAGTAAGATGGTTTGGTAATTGTTTTAGATAAGGTCTTATGTAAACATAAAAATAATATTTTTAATAGCTGATTTAAATTTTTTTTTAGCTTGTCATCCAACCTTAGCGTAATGATGACAACGATTTTCTAACGTCTTTTTTACCAAGAAAATAAACCCTTAAGCCTTTGGTATAAATCAAATGAAACTGTACAGTGGGAAAACCGTCATTTATAAAATTATTATTATTATTATTAACCTTACATTTTTCTCGTTTTATTTTCTCAGGTGTTTATATTAGACAATAACTCAGGCAACATTCTTAGGGCCTACTGCGCCTCCTTCCGTACTGAGGGAAGCGGATGCCACCCACTTCCTTCAAGGTGGGCAGATACTACTTTACATGGACGTGCCTTGGCTTTTTCCGAATCTACTGACCCACCACAAATCTATAGAGCTTTAAAATTTTAAAGAATTCATTACATTTTTTTTTAAATTGCTCACCCTATCCATTAAAATAAAGATGCGCTAAGCTTAATACAGTAATTATGCTTATACTTATGGGTGTATGGTACGATTCCCTAAGAAACTTTATATTTTCGTTACATGAATTTAAACGTACTTGAACATATTCTACGTGAGCTTTATAAATAAGTTATTCCCTGAGAAAATAAGAAGAAGCCCTGAAAACTAATAAATGCCCTGAGCATCGGCAACCTCCGATAGGAGAAAGGATCCAGAAAGATACGAATCTACGATTCATTTTTCAAAATAAGACAAGTTTCACTGAGAATTGAATGCACACATAATGTGTAAATATACAGGTTTATAAAAAGGATTAAAAATATATTTTTATATTATGGAAAGAATACGTTTAAAGAAAAAACTTTAAACGTATTTATTTATTACTCCCTTTCTTCGAGTATAATAATATATTTAATATATTTACAATTTACCCCCCTGAAGAAACTTATATACAAATTCTCGTGTTAATCAAGAACATTCACAGCACGCTACTGACTCACCTCTGTGATGTACCAGATACCTCCTTGGCCCAGACGTTTTATTTCAGCTGTACATCACCTAGAGGTTAAATGAGGTCTTAACACTTCAACAAAATGGCGGCCATATGGTTAATATAACTATGGTAGGAATTCCAGGCGGCGCAGCCCCTTTCATAAGGCCTTTATTTCACATTAAAAGTTTGATTCAGTAATTTATTCCCGCGTCGGACCTTTGATAAATATCATTGATTGAAGAAACTATAAAATAGAAGGTCTAGCTTCATTTATATACTTTGTAGAGCCGTTTATTCAAAAATTAGATTCATGCGAGAGCTCCGAAGGGGTGACCATAAGTCACCTATACCGGGGTGGGACAGGGCGGGTGTAACCTTCAATGATTGAAGAAACTTCAAAACCTTTAAAACATTATTTTTCCTAAAGATTAGTGATAAACTCTCCGAGACTTAATAAAAGCATAATTCCTAAGGTTAAAAAAAGTGTTAAATAATTTACAGTTAGCGCACTATTTACTGTACAAATAGATATTTACTATAAAATTAGCAATGTCGTATTGTAAATTTAAATATATTTGCAAAAAACACTTTTCTGTGGCAATACGTATTTACAAAATATTACAATAGAGGTAAATTTAGTAGGAAATAGACATTATTTGATGTACTTGGGTATATCATATTTATAAGGATGTAAATATATGTATGTACATATGTTGAAGGTGTCCGGAAACTTGAAGTACAAGCGGAAAATTTGTGCCGAGTCGATTTTCAGCTATAATTTTATTTATATTTGTTTTCGAGTAAATCAAATGACTGTTAATTTTTAAGACAAATTGGTTAAAAATCGGTCTGTAGTGGAGCTAATAATAGCTGCTTAATGTAATTTAAAATGCGTTGAAGCCCGGCCACAAAATTTTGTCAAAAAAGATCAAAATGCTCAGATTATTTTTTTTGGGTTCTATTCACCAGTTTCCAGCTTGTAGGTACACACCAGTTTCCGGACACCATGGATAAGAGCACCCACCGACGTAATCTTATTTTAGACCAATAAAAATGTTTTTTCAGTTCCGTTTTCCTGGTTCAGTGCGTTTAATTTCAGAGATATTTTCTACATTAATCCTCCTCCGTTTATCCTACTTTAATATTTATGGCCTCGTATCTCACTAGGTCATACGTAGTCTTCACACATTCCACCTAATGAGCGCATTTCCATCGCGATAAATATTTTCCCACCTTTCTATAGTATCTTCTTTAGTTTCGTATGTACCGACTTTTGTGAATCAATAATTGAACAGCAGAACTTGTTCACAAATAAACAAATTTAATATTTATATTATTCAATATATATAGTTTAAATTTAATTAAAAATAAGCAATCACTTTGGCATACAATGATAACTAACTTAATAATTCGATTATATAATTGTTGTTACGATTAAGCTTCATAATAATTATTGACACGCGTTCTTACTAACGTTGACTACCTTTGTCTTAAAAATCAATAATTTGATTATATTATTGTTGTTACGATCAAGCTTACAACAATAATATAATGAAATTAATAATTTGATTATATTATTGTTGTAACGATCAAGCTTCATAATAATTATTGACACGCGTTCTTACTAACTTTGACTACTTTTGTCTTAAAAATCAGTGGCAGTTCGTGAATTTTCAGTGAGCTTTAAAGTGGTAAGATTGAAAATATGTGTATATAAACAATATCGTATTTTAAAATTTTACCACTCTACCTCACTGAAAAGTCTAGAACCGCCACTGTAAAAAATATGCGATATAACAAATTGTAACTGAAAATAACTTACAAAAAAACAATTACGAATAATAATATGTATCTGACAACTATCTATCAACTATATGTATCTGACAACTATCTATCAACTATATGTATCTGACAACTATCTATCAACTATATGTATCTGACAACTATCTATCAACTATATGTATCTGACAACTATCTATCAACTATATGTATCTGACAACATCTATCAACTATATGTATCTGACAACTATCTATCAACTATATGTATCTGACAACTATCTATCAACTATATGTATCTGACAACTATTTATCAACTATATGTATCTGATAACTATCTATCAACTATATTTATCTGACAACTATCTATCAACTTACAGTTATAAGCAACTTATGTTGAAATTATCTTTTAATCATATAAAAGATACCGCAACGCACAATATTTACGCATTTCATAGCAAATGTATAAAAATTCTTTAGGAATTTCGACCTATTTCCGTGATTTCTTTTCAGGGATAGTTTCAGAAATGCAGAAAACGAATAAAATCATTTTAACAGAGGTGAGTTTCTTCCCGAGAGGTGATTATCCAACAGAGCAGAGGCCTCCCTCATCTCCTTCCTCTCTCCCTTTCACCCCCTGCGGCCTCATTAAATCTTTTATACATCGTCAGCATCCCGGCGGGATATCCTTTAATATCCAACACCATGGACCCCGGTTTGTATCCCGCCGCAGTCTTATAATATAACGAATTAACATAAAATAATCGTAAATTAATTAATATACTGAAGCAACAGAAGCAATATTATGAAAAATAGAGCCGACGCTAAATATTCAGTGTTTATTTTCAATTAAAAGCTCATAAATTATTTCAAAGTAAGTCAAAGTAAAAACAGTCACTCTTGAACAAAGTTTTGTTCAGTTGAAGTGAAGGAACTATGTAATTTGTTGTATTGTTTGTTTACGTAGTTATGAAAAGAGTGTTACAAAGGGTATTTTGCTTAATATTGTTTTTCTTTTTTCTTTTAACTATGCTAAAAGTATTGGCGTATACTCTTGCAAAACATACAACAATAAAAATTATTTTTGAAACGATCTTGTAAAGCCTTGACTGTTTCAGAAGGAAATTTGATCGATTCACAATTACGTGTGTTTAAAATTATTGATAATTTGTCAAATTCGAATCAATCAGCACAACTTTCGTAAGGATCTCTTCTCTCTCTTGTCGTCTCTTTTTGCAAAACAATAAAACATAACGCTCTTTTAATTTCGTATAAGTATGACGTATCAGTATGATGGTATCTCACAATATTTAATTTTTAACAAAACATTTTAGGCAAATTAAGTGGTCTTGAAAGGAATTCGTTATATTGTACTGTCTTTTTGTAAAGAATGAAAGATAAACATTCCTGGCTTATGAATAATCCGAAAAAATTTGAATTCCTCCTACAAAAGCAAAACATTTTTCTTGTGCAGTTGAACCCACGTTACCTGGTTGGAAACCTAACCAATGCAATGCTTTGGATAACTCAGGTGACATGTCATTTATTTTATGAAGGCGACAGCTGACCAATACGACATACAATGTTAGCTTACGATAACGGTAACGAATTCAAAATTCAACACGTTTTGTTAATCAGGTTTGAATACGTTTTTCATATCACGTCATCAATGTGGAAATCCCTTTCATCGCCATTGATTGTAAATAATGAATATGCGGTTTTAGGAAAACTTCCCGTGTAAGTATTACGCTTGAGCTAACAGTGGTTACAGATGGAAGCATCCTGCAGTTTCCCGTATTATACGATACTTTTATGGTATATGATGATTATAGTGGTTAATTAACGGCACATAAATCAGACATAAAGTAATTAGCACCAAACATCTATAGTATTTTACAACAAAATCTTGTTCGTTGCTGTTAAATGTAAATGTTTGTTTTTCGTTTATGTTTTAGATTGGACCGGTTTTGCTGTTCTATTGACATGTTTACAAATCTAAATTTTACTAAGTTTAGACAAAATGAGTCCAAAGTCAGCAAAAAAATTATTTCGTGATGCTTATACGTGTTAACTTATGTATATAGGTGTTAATTTATGTATACACGTGTCAACTTATGTATATACGTGTTAACATATGTATATACGTGTTAACTTATGTATGTATATGTTAACTTATGTATGTACGTGTTAACTTATGTAACTACGTGTTAACTTATGTACATGCGTGTTTAACTTTATATTTGACTTATTTTACATTTAAAAATACCTCATCTTTACTGTAAGTGAGTTAAGTTAAAAAAACATATCACTGCAATATTGTATTATTTACATGATCTCATTGTTTGCTTTGTTATTTAAACATGTTCTGGACTTCTATTTTATTTTAGTTGGTGTTTTACACGCTTATTAAAGCTGTCTATTACTTACACAATTCTCATTTAGACTTTTTTTCAACTTGAAATATACTTTACTCATTATATACCTTTCCTTATGAATGGACTGTGTATAAATATTAAGTATATATACTATACTTAATATCATATATTTCTTTGGCATTCCAATATTGTATTAATTTAACAGGATCTCATTGTTCCTTTGTTATTTTCACGTGTTCTTTACTTATATATTATTTTCTGTTTTTCACTCTAATGGGCTTTATTCATTCCAATTGTTCATGTTGTGGTTTATATCTTATACCGTTAGTAACATTATGTAAAAACTGAAAGGCGTTAATATTACGAATAAATAAAAAATATTATTGTTGAATTGAATATTTGACACGGTGTTTAACTATTGTTTATTTGGCATATTTCCATGTATGTTTATATTTAGTGGGATGTGTGTACTAACCTCCCTATCTATCAGACTAAATAATATATTTAAAACAAAAAAAATACATTTTCACCCTACTACATGCCAGAAGCAGGTTAGAATCTGTGATTTAATAAATGTTTCAGAATCATTTCATCAAAAAGTAATAAATTTCATCGCGATTTTAAAACAATAATATCTCTGGTAACACACATTTTATCGACGTTTATTTTGAAACGAATATATTTTCAATTTAAAAAATCATCACAGTGCTTTTTGATAAACAAATAGCTTCACTTTCATATACACAGTTATTTATATTGTTCCAGATATTTTTTTCATGCTCTCGTATGAAAATATCACATGATACAGACAATAAAACGTTAATAATATCAACAGCTCAACTTAATTCTCGGGAGCACAATAATGCTGTCATTCGCAACACAGTTTTTCCGCAATCCTCGTGTAGAAATATGAAAATGGGGAAAAGTGTCCTTTAAACGGCGGCGTAAAAGGAGCTAGGAGGCAGTGTCTCAATCCGGAGACAGTGGAACTTTCCACGACGTTATTCGGAGCGCCGCGCGCTGCTTGCGAATTACCTTCATACATTGTATTCATATGAAGATCTCTTGGATTGTTTAATGGTGAAAGAACCAGTGAAACTATCAAAGAGTTACTCAAAAAATATAAAAAAGAGCTAATAGCAGTGAAATAAAAGCTTAGCGATCGCATGTTCAAGCTATCAATCTCTTAAGCTTGGAAAGAAGTTCTAAGAACAAGAACACTGGGGTAGGAAAATGGGGAGGTGATGGTAATGAATCTTAAAATTCGGTATAACACTGCTTGACTCACCTAACTTCCTTACATCTTCTAATAGAATATCTTATTTAAATATAGTAGAACCTTGAATAATTAAACACATATTGAAGAATTGAAACCCCGCGGTTTTCAGACAGGCGTTGCCTATTTCTACAATGGTTTATTTCTAAAAATAAAGTAAAATGTTTTTCGGCTTTGTAAAATGTCCCCGAGGTGATATTTTATAAAAAAAGTTCCTGTTACTTTTTTTAAATCCCCGATATTTCGTAAAAGTATGGTGTCTAGTCTTCTTCAGTTCCTTCGTCTATGGAACATCTTCACATGAAAAGAAAATGTAACTTTTCCAAAGAGGTCAAAGTTTATTCTTTTATCAAATAATGTCGGAATAGAAAACCCGAGGAAGTTTACCTATAAATTCGAAGTTGTCACATTTTAGATTCAACAGATGCATTATATTCTGAATGCGACCGTAGAATTCTACATTGTGCAAAGCAAGATTGCCGACATAAGTTTTATATACTAATAATTACGTGAAAAGTTGCGTATGGTTTTAAATTATATCTTCCGATGGTAAGTCAATGTTTAAAGTGACTCTGGAATGAGAAATCGTACGTTCCGGTCACAAGACGCCGCACAACGCACTGAGCCGGTCTCAACTAGCCAAAAGCGATTAAGCAGTCAAAAGGGCAAAACAAGGCTCAGTGCCTTGTGGATAGAACCATAAACGTTTATTTAAGTTTGGAAGCTAAATTAGTCCCGAAGATTAATTCATTTGAGTGATTGTGAAACGTATGACCTTTATTATTTTTGAAATAATAAAATTACCAATAAAAACTAGGAATTACCTTTACTTAGCCGAATTAAGTCAGTGATATAATGCAATAATGTGATTGTATCTTTACATCAATACTATCAAATTGATAATGATAATTATGAGAGATTTTTTTAGACATTTTTATCTGTTCTTTCCCGTTTAGCAGGAACTAAAATTCCATAGAAATAAACTAAAATTCAAATTGTTGCCCCTTTCACCAATAGAATCATCGGGACAAAAAATAATTAGGGACTACGATGAAGTGAGTGAATCTGTTAGCTGTTTGTTAGCTTCGTGATTCCACGTAAAATAATCTTCATCTAATCAACCAGAGATATGTGAAAATACGAAAAAAATTCCACGAGCCGAGCCACAACATATGGAAAAGGAGCGAAGCCACCGCTAACGGGCGTTTTGCGCCGATAAACGTGGCATTAAATGTTCATTTAATGGTATTTTTCTTTTAATCAAATGAATGTGTATGACCAATTTCATCATCGTTTTGCTTTTTTATGAATGCATAAGTGATTGTTAGGTGCGGGGAATATATTTTGTTAACGACGCAGCTGGAGTTATTACAATTTGCTATATTATTATAATTACATCATTATGGGAAATTGGGTGAAGAAATCAAAAGGGCGCTCGAATATATATATATATATATATATATATATATATATATATATATATATATATATATATATATATATAAATTTATATTATAATTTGTTTTCCGCTTTTGACTGATCTAATTTCATTATGTATTTGCAAGTTGAAAGCGGCTCAGCGCATTGATCTGGACACACCTAATCATGACCAACTAAAGTTTATTTTTATTTATTTTTTTTATTTTTTTATTTCATCAAAAAAAATACAGAATTTATAATATATCATTAGTAAGTTATATAATTATATGTCAGTTAGAAACAATGAAATTGTTGAAATAATAATGTTACAATAATACAGAAGTTTCTAATAGAAGAAAAAGTAGATATGAATGTAAGAGTGTTATAGAAATGGCACTTAAAATGTTTAAAACAATATTATATCTACACTCAATGTTTTTTGGTGTTTTGTGGAAATAATTAATTTTAAATATTATCAACAAGAATAAAATAAAAATTATTTAATAAAACATATCAACTACTATTTGATTTCGATATTTTTGACAATATCAACTCTTATTTATGACAGTGAATATTTTAAAATCTTCCTTAATAAGTCGACTAAAATGATATTTTTTGTATCATACAAATCGTCTGCAGAGTATTAGATCAAATTCCCATACAAATACCTAAGAGTAAGTTACTTATATTGTGTAGCCTTTGATCACCAACATCCATATATCATCGACTAGGTCGCATTGTACTAAGAGCGTTATCAAGCTTCATGCGAATAATACAGGCCACCCTGATTAGATCATCATTGAATAGATTGTTGGAAAGAGATATTCTTAAGTGATATACATGTAGTATAGTTCAATACACCTCCGTAGGTATTTATTGAATGGGCGAATTATAGAAGATGTACTTAAAAGAGAGAATGCGCTACGGAACGCAACTTTAGTCTATCCCTCCTCCTTACATGGTGTGGTTTAGATATGTTAAACCACCCCCTGTAATATAGCCAGAAATCACATTCAAATTAAATCCTACAACTAGATTTATACAATCAATTTCCATAGTTGTGGATGTTGATATTATTTCCATAGTTGTAGATGTTGATATTATTTCCATAGTTGTAGATGTTGATATTATCTCCATAGTTGTAGATGTTGATATTATTTCCATTGTTGTAGATGTTGTTATTATTTCCATAGATGTAGATATTGACATTATTTCCATGACTGTAGATGTTGATATTATTTCCATAGATGTAGATGTTGTTATTATTTTGGTTTTTTAATTGCACATTACTGCGATGCCATATGAGGCTGCGCATAATAAAGTTAACTTTTGGCTGGGACAGTTAAAATAATCTAAAAAGTGGAACACATAGTCAACAATAATTCTACAGTTCAGCTGTCAACTGCGCGGCGCTCATTTGCCAAACTAGATTCAGGACAGTAAACTTTTGTTAAGGACTTTTTTAATAAGCAGCCACAGCAAGTTTTTCAGGTCTTAGACCAGGATCATTTGATTATAATATAATAATAATAATATTATTATATTAGAGTTTTTCACTCTTGACTTTGTCGGTATTAATATCCTACCATTATTATAATATGCACCTGCTTAAATATTTGTATGTTTGATATTTACAATTTTTGGTAGAATTCCATTATAATGATATATTTAAACAATATTAAAAAATAATCTAAATTTTTCCTCAACTATTCCAGATAAACTGCATGAGCTTTTAGGCTAGCAAACTATGGACAAAACGTCAGAACACACTCCGAGTATAGTAAAACCATGCATGGAGGGCGCTGTTAGGCCTCCCTTGGCGATGGCATGGCAGTGATGATGATGGGTTTCCCTCAAGACACTGTAATACAAGTGATAAAGACGTTTACCTTTATATTTTATATTCTTTTTTAAATCATGTAATTTATTTAGATGTGTACTTTTTCACTGCTCACTGCTCTGTTCACCTGAAATAAACAGACTTTTTTAAACAAACAGAAATTTTCTGGTTACGAATAACCTGATAATATTTGAAAATCTCCTCCTACCACCACAATAAGCGGAAAATGTTGCTTATGTTGTTATTATTATCATTATTATATTTTTGTGGAAATCTATCACATGATTAATTTAAATAAATTAGAACTTTTACCAACGTTATTCTAAAAAAAATAATTGTTATTGTTAATTAGTACTATTCACTGATTAAATATTACAATGAGGCTTCAACAAGTTATTCCCATAAACCGACGAGATGTTACAAAATTATATATAGTTTAATAGAGATACTATAATATAGAAAATTATTATAAGCAATAATAGATAAATGCCACCGACGAGAACTTATTTTTACTCGGGAGATATTTTCAATTTGTATTGATATTTCAGGCGACTAATTATTGCTTATAAAAGTTTATTATCCTTTGTTCTATGCATAAAACCTTGTCTAATAAACATTAGTTTGTCATTAAATAATAAAAAAAATAAAAGTATTTCATTAATCTCAAAGTCAAGAAATCAAATATTCCAGCCCATTTAACCGTTAAGGCGTTAGAGTTGCAAGCGAACAAAAAAAAACATCTAATGTGCAACAAGTTCCATCCTCAATTTGCAGTTGAACAGATTGGAAGAGGTCAGCATTGGCCAGAGGAGCATATTAGTGGCTCTCAGGAGAAGAGAGTAGTACGTGGAAGGGGTATGGACCTCGAATTATTTTTACTTATCTCACGTTCTTTCTGCTTCCCTGGTAACCTAGTTCCAGGAACTGAGAGCTGCACCGTCAGCCAAACCTCGGGTAATTTTTATGTTGAGCGGATTTGATGGTTTATTTATGGATATTGAAAAATGTTCTCTAATGTTGTTTCGATTTTATACGACATTTTACTAGAGTTTCCACTGCAGAATTTAAGTACTAGTAAGCAATATTCTTCCTCATAAACACACACTAAACTGTCAAAGCAGTTTGTCAGCAGGTCAATTTCACAATAATAATTATAACGCTAAAGCTCAAATAAAATGAGAAATCAGAATAATACAAATATAATATAATTACAAATTACACAATACAAAGATATAAAATAAATAGTCAGACAGATTTAACACTGGCAACACAAAGTATTCTCAAAAACACTCATAGACATATTTATACTATTTGACGGGCTCCGTGGTCGAGGGGTAAGGATCTCTACTGGAAAGCCGATTGTTTTGTGTTATTTCATATTTTATTAATTTAAAATAATACATATTACTGCACAGACCTTCCAGAGTGGAAGATACTCTCAGTATCGCACTGGTGTAAGAACACCATTTAAAATTTAAACGTTATTTGAAATTGTAACGTTTTAGAGTTGTCTTCTTACCTCTGCAAACCTTACTGGCTTACCTTTGGTTTGTGTTACTTAATCGTCCCGCGGCTATGCTCGATTTCTCAGGCGTGCAGTCCTCAACCCAAGCATCATTGTATTGACAGGTTTTTTAAAAGAAACAAGTTATTTTTAGACATTGAAGTATACTTATATATTGTTGATTTTTATGGACAGGTTATACAAGTATAGTCCCTACCTATATTGGCTCTATTATCGTTCGAGGATGTCAACGACTTAAAGGGGGATTCCGTAGTACGTTACTTGGTGATTGTAGTGGTTTGGTGTTGAACCCGCGGTGTGGTGGACGACGCCGTGGTGACGCCTAGGGCTACCTTAGCCCAGTGTGGGAGCCGCTGGCTGGGGTGTCTCGCACTGTGTCCGGGAAGTCCGAGTAGATAGGTATTTGTAAAATGTTCATCACTGCACAAGCTTGTTACTATGGTACCGTTCAAGCACTGTGTCCGAGAGGTCCGATTAGATAGGTATTTGTAAAATGTTCATCACTGCACACGTTGTTGGCAAGCCGTACCGGTCTATCGTTATTTGCGCGGGAGCTTGTGTTGTAAGTATATCGTATGATCTAGAAATCGCGCGCTAGTCGGGATATCGCTGCGGCTCCGCGTGACCTACTTCCTTGGGCTTTCGTACCTAACTGTCGTTAACGGGTGCATTTCTTTGTTTTTATAGTCTCGATGGCCTACGTGCGTATGGCTCCCTAGCGACGGTCCGGAAGAGAGCGGTGTGTGAGGGGTTTCCTGTCCGAATCGTGTTGTTATGCCATTGAATATTTGGTGGGCACGTGTTGCGGGGTCCGGGAGAGAGCGGGGGTGAGGGGTTTCCTGTCTTCCGTTGGCCGTTGAATTTAATACATTACACTATCCCCCTTTTTCGGAAAAATAAAAAACGAAAAAAAAAAATATTCACCTACATAAGAGCCAATACCTAAACCAAAACTAGAAGTTAACTGCCTAAGAGCCAGCTAAAGTAAAAGTTGATTGAAAAGAACTAGTTACAGACTACATAAACAAGAAGAAAACTTAAATGTTACTTATAATTAACTTACGGGTAAGTACAGAATACAGAATATAAATGTGAAGGTGTGAGTGTCCCTTTTTTATGTTTAGAATCTAAATGTGATTACTAAGGGAAATAAAAATTTGTAAATAATAAAGACTAGTGTGAAAGTTGTAATGCAACCACCCAAAAAATGTGTGAGATGGTTTGTGCTGAAAGCGATGAGAAAGTATAACAGAGCAAAAAGATTAACTAATTAGGTTGTGATGTGGCTATATTTGAAATTTTATAAATTAGAAATTATGCAAAAGAGGGAACTCTTTACAAATCGTAATTGAGTTTTGTTACGAAAATAACAATTATTAATAATAATTTATCTTATACAACTATGACATGGACGAATGTATGAGCCTAAGATTATCACTATTATTTATTTGTTTATAGAGTTTGAACAACATGAAATAAGAACAAAGCTAATAATAATGAAGCAAGTGTTACTACTTGAATTTGACCAGACTAAGGTCTAGAAATCATCGATAGTACGGTGTAATTATACAAAACAAAACATTTTTTTTATACTGAAAATGATAAAAGAAAATCAAAAATTTGTTTTAAATTTTATAAACTTAGGTTTATAAATTGTTACAAAAAAACTATTCGCCATTGCTGAGTTTTTTATACATTGGAATCATAAAATAAACTTTTTGCTAATAAGGATAACAGGTGACCTAGGGGGTCGCTTATAAACATTGAGTCTAGTGAAACTGGTTATTTGGATGATTTGTCCATTCAACAAGAACCAAAAAGAAAAACAAACAAAAATTTTTTTAAATAATAATAATAATAACAATACAATTGAAATACAATAGATTTTAAGGAACTGAAAGTGTCGTATAAAATGATATCACGTTATTAATGCAATAAAGGTCAAACATATAACCAATTTAATTGTCAGTTTTAATAAACTGAAATTATTACAAAAAGGTTCCACGTTATTAAACGTAATTAAAACCATTTATTTGTCAGTTTTAATAAACTGAAATTATTACAAAAAGGTATCACGTTATTAAACGTAATTAAAACAATTTAATTGTCAGTTTTAATAAACTGAAATTATTACAAAAAGGTATCACGTTATTAAACGTAATTAAACATCTTAATTGTCAGTTTTAATAAACTGAAATTATTACAAAAAGTATCACGTTATTAAACGTAATAAAACAACTTAATTGTCAGTTTTAATAAACTGAAATTATTACAAAAAAGTATCACGTTATTAAACGTAATAAAACAACTTAATTGTCAGTTTTAATAAACTGAAATTATTACAAAAAAGTATCACGTTATTAAACGTAATAAAACAATTTATTCATGTAAAACAAAACAGCGAAATCTACTGTTTTGACTTGGTGGTCAACTGAGTAAGGCACAATGGCTTACACCGAGCCAACAATAAAACTCCATCAAGGTAAGAATAACACCTGACAGGCGTGTGACTTTTAATTAATTGTGCATAACAGGAATACACAATTATAACAAATTCAGAGGGGACTTCCTCTGACTGAGATGGGGGTTACCCCTGTACATATACTTTGAATAATCTTATGATTACAATTAGGCATAACATTGACAAAAAAATGTCCTTCTGGACTAATCTTCAATACCTATTAATTATACAAAGTAAACAGTTTATCCGTGTATACGAGATTCTCCTTCGTGTCACGTCCGGGTATTATCGCTTATTATCACTGTGATTATGTCTTTACGTTTAAAAATAATGAGAATTACGTGGGGTAGAAGAATAATTAAAAAAAAAAATTGAGCGCCAACATGTCTTTTTTGAAGTTATTTATGTTACTATTAATTTACGTTTCTTTTCTTTTATTTCTAACTGGTTATGGGAGACATGTAAACCATTATGAAACTTTAAGCTTGTAAAAGTCGATTTGTAAATTATTGAAGTGAGGTTTATGGGTAAGAGGGAGAAAGAAAAAAAAAAATATTATATTTAAGATTCACAAACCGCTTGACAATTGGGTCCTTATTGCAGTGGTTGTGTGAACGTAATGCATGATAGCCAACGTCAATTTGTCCCATCTCGAGGCGTGCACTCCTCTATTTGATGTGACAAACAAACTTGCCAGAGATCATACATACGATTTGATATTATGAAAAAGCTAAGTTCCGTACCATGCTTATGACACGCATATTTTATCTAAATCATTATTGTGGTAAAAGGTGGGGAAATTAAAATTGAAGTGAGCGAGGCGTTTATGGCATTTTATTTTAATATTATTTTAAGGGGATTCTGATTTAATTATATCTTGCGGAAAAAAAAACATATACTCTTATTCGATTGAACTTTGTTAAGGCATCCGCGACCAAGTCGTAAATAGCGATCATTTCCAGCTTTTTAATTACCGCTGCTGAACTCATTTCAAAATTTAGAATTGGGGTTTGGGAATCCATATTAAATTTGTATGATTAGTATAAATTAACAGATGTATAAAAAGGTGCAATTAAGCGGTAATTATGAGACTGTATTCATGACGAGATAGTGAGAATTTGATTTATTCAAGTTGCCGTCGGTAACTCGCGCGGTGATTTTCGTTCCGATCTGAATTACTTTGTAATAGGTATTCAAGATTATGTCACATAATATATTTCTGGCAACGGATAACATTAAACAAACACAATTATATACATATTATAAACTTCGTAAAAGCCTTACCAATACAATGATACTGATGATTTCGTTGAGCGCCAGTGTAACGTTTTAGAGTTGTCTTCTTACCTCTGCAAACCTTACTGGCTTACCTTTGGTTTGTGTTACTTAATCGTCCCGCGGCTATGCTCGATTTCTCAGGCGTGCAGTCCTCAACCCAAGCATCATTGTATTGACAGGTTTTTTAAAAGAAACAAGTTATTTTTAGACATTGAAGTATACTTATATATTGTTGATTTTTATGGACAGGTTATACAAGTATAGTCCCTACCTATATTGGCTCTATTATCGTTCGAGGATGTCAACGACTTAAAGGGGGATTCCGTAGTACGTTACTTGGTGATTGTAGTGGTTTGGTGTTGAACCCGCGGTGTGGTGGACGACGCCGTGGTGACGCCTAGGGCTACCTTAGCCCAGTGTGGGAGCCGCTGGCTGGGGTGTCTCGCACTGTGTCCGGGAAGTCCGAGTAGATAGGTATTTGTAAAATGTTCATCACTGCACAAGCTTGTTACTATGGTACCGTTCAAGCACTGTGTCCGAGAGGTCCGATTAGATAGGTATTTGTAAAATGTTCATCACTGCACACGTTGTTGGCAAGCCGTACCGGTCTATCGTTATTTGCGCGGGAGCTTGTGTTGTAAGTATATCGTATGATCTAGAAATCGCGCGCTAGTCGGGATATCGCTGCGGCTCCGCGTGACCTACTTCCTTGGGCTTTCGTACCTAACTGTCGTTAACGGGTGCATTTCTTTGTTTTTATAGTCTCGATGGCCTACGTGCGTATGGCTCCCTAGCGACGGTCCGGAAGAGAGCGGTGTGTGAGGGGTTTCCTGTCCGAATCGTGTTGTTATGCCATTGAATATTTGGTGGGCACGTGTTGCGGGGTCCGGGAGAGAGCGGGGGTGAGGGGTTTCCTGTCTTCCGTTGGCCGTTGAATTTAATACATTACAAAATGGCTTTAGCCGTGTTCGGTTGCTAAATACCCCAATTGGGGGTATCATAGTCTCACTGTCTCCAGACGATTGAGAGCAGTTGGGAATCTTGTGTGGTACTCACATTAAAAAAAAATGACATGCATAAAGTCAATAGATAATAATGTATAGGTTATTAGAGACAGTACCAATATAAAAAATCTATTATTTATCAATATATAAACTAATCACTTTTTCAGTACTTTTTTTAGTTTAGTTGTGCATTGTGATTAGCTTTGTATGTACATTGACGTCGTATTAAGCGCAGTTCAATATTCGCTGCGCGAATTTACTTATACATGTAAAATGAACAAAATTTTACTAATCGAAACGATTAATTTAAGGGAATAATGTTAAATATCTAAAAAAAATCGTACATGACGTGTAAAGTAAGTTTTAAAAGGGTAAAAATGTCAAGCCTCTATGGTACAGATATTTGTGTTTTATTTAGTTTTAAAAACATTTTTTTTGGATCTTATGAGTGATTCCAGTTTTTAAGGGAGCCTAAAAATGCCGGTTACTTCTCCTATATAGGACCATTTGGAAAATATCTCTGGAAACGCCTCACTCTCATACTGCTTACTTTAACAACTGTAACTGACAGTCATTCTTATACACTTATACATGCAGTTTCTCAAGTGAGACACTCAATGGAATTTACGCACTGGATCAATGCCACAAGTTCTTCTAAGCGCGCTCCATTGTAATATCTGCATTACAGAATGAGAATGCTACATTCAACCATACAATTATTTTATCATTTAAAAAAATCAATATCCTCTTCTATCAACGGGTCAGGGCCAAGTGGCTTCTAAAAACAGGACTGTAATATCCGAATCCTGTAGGTTTGCATACCTAACATAGCCCCAGACACTTGTTTTCACAGGAGTAACCTTTGTTGATGACTCAACAAAGGCCACAAAATAATCTAACCTTTTTTGTGTTGATTTTTTTTCGCCATATTTTTTGAAGAGCAAGTTGGTGGGTTTTTTTTTCCCATTATTTCTGGCTTTCACCCTTCAAGGGTGTTCTTGGCCGTCATTTAAAATTATTGAGAAAGGTGTATTGAAAGGTGAATTTAAATATTAATTTTATTTAAATAGGCAAATTTCAAAATTATAATGAAAATTGGAGTCGAGTTCAGACTTAAAAGAGATGAAATATTGAATGGAGGGGAGGCAATTTTAGTTAAGGCTTGATAGAAGAGAGGATATTTGTTTAGAGAGGGACAACCAAAAAAGTGGGTGTGTCAAGCCTACGCAAGACAGAAGTGAAACTTCTAGTATTCCTCTCTCTCTATTTTCATTTCATCATCTCTATTTTCTCTCTTAGGTTAGTTTGAAAATTAGAGGTTAAATAATTCAACGACGAAGCATGGATTTGCTTTTTCTAATATTTTCTTATAGATGAATGACGTTCGATTAATGTATAGTTCCAAAAATTTTCAATTTATTCACAAGTATACAATATTACATAAATAACAATATTACAATTAAAAATTACAAAGAAATTACAATGACAATTTACCAATCATGTGCCATTTTCATTGTCAATTTCATGAATATCATTTCCTAATGTCGTGATAATTGGGTTATGGTAACTAAAGTGCGAGATATATACATGAGCACTTAAATCCTTAATGAATCGTGCAAAAACTGCATCGATTGTTGTCCCGTGTCGGGAGAGAACGTTCGTGAGCGGCTCCCCCACCTCAACAAGCGCATATGGTGAGAGAGGGACAGTGAACGGTGAGCGGTGGTGGGGGTACCCGCATTTTCGTGTCGATCCTGACTCGGTTTTACTCCGTCCCAGAAAATTCATTACGCGCCTAAAGAAGTTTCACTTCAAAAATATGTGATCTAAAGTTCCCACTTCTAGACCACAGAATGTACAATCTGGGGAGTCAAGGACGTGAATTTTAAAAAGATGGGAAGGAACGGAACAATGACCGATCCTCATTCGAATGAGTGAAGAAATTTCTTTTTTGGAAAAATGAGGGAATTGCTGAAACCACGGTTTTGATGGTATAGTCCTTTGTATTGAGGCATAGCAGGCTCCCTTGGATTGACTAGCAATGTGCCAATACTCTGACCAAACATTGCGGGATCTTTCTTTGATGATGGAAAAAATGTCAGATAAGGGAATGTGGTTTACGAGGGTAACAACAGGGTTGGACGCTCCTTGTTTTGCCAAGGCATCCGCAATATCATTACCCATGATACCAACATGTCCAGGAATCCAAATCAGAGTTACAGATTTACCAGTGCTTTGAATGGATGCTATCATCACTCGAATAAGGCATACAAAATGATCATCAGGATGAAGAAGAGGACTGGATTTAAGTTTTTGGAGGGAACTGAGAGAGTCAGAGAGAACGAGGGAATGTTCAAAATTATTTTTGATTATATATTTGAGAGATTCTATTATTGCAATGCACTCAGCTGAAAATATTGAAAATTGATTTGAAATTGAATGAAATATTCTATCATTAGAATTATTGTGGTAAACGTTAATACCTATACCACAGTTAGGAGAGTCGGGAGATTTGGATCCATCAGTAAATAAAAGAGAAAAGTTGGGCCATTTAGATAAAATAATGTCATTGAACATATTATTGACAGTTCGGGCCGGGAGATTGGAATGACTTTTAAAGATTCCGATCCCTTCTAATATTGTTGGGGATAGGGTGACGTGACTATATTTTAGTTTGTATAAGGGAAGTAGATCATTTTGGATGATGTGGAGCTCTGAGAGAGACTTAAAATTTTTACAGATGTCAGGAATAGGTTTAGTTGAAGCTCTGATTGTAGATGAATGGTTTGAGTCAATGAACAACAAGATGCTGGGGATAACCTGATGACATTTAGAATTTAAACATTTAAGAACAAATTTGTCAGCAAATAGTTGACGCCTTAAATAAAGAGGAGGATCAGAACATTCTACTTGAAGGGAATTGATGGGTGACGATTGCATCGCTCCAGTTATTATTCGCAAAGATTTAGATTGAATTTTGTCTAATTTATTAAGTACATTTTTTGAGGCAGTACTAAAAAGTGGGCAGGCATAGTCGAGATGGCTTCGAATAAGTGCATTGTAAAGCAACTTAATGCAAGTAGGGTGAGCTCCCCACCAAACGCCAGATAATGATCTGATGATATTTAAATTTTTTTCGCATTTAGTAACTAAATTATTAATATGGGAAGACCATTTAAGTTTCCTATCAAATGTTACTCCCAAAAATTTTACTTCAGAAGCGTTGGAGATTGGAGAATTTTTAAATAAAATTTGAACGGGGGGGTTTTTATGGCGGTTTGAGAAGGTGACACACTGAGTCTTTTGGATTGAAAGTTCAAGACCATGTAACGTGAGCCATGTGCAAAGGGCATTCATGGCTTCGTTAAGATATTTGACGGCAAGAGGGATGATTTTGGATGATAAGAAGAAAGCTATGTCATCTGCGAACTCGATAATTTTTATTTGTGGGGGAATAGTGACATGCATATCATATGTGTATATATTATACAGTAAGGGGGACAATACATCGCCTTGTGGTAAACCCTTCCAAATAGACCTACTTTGAGGAGAAATATCTGGAAGTTCAATGAAAATTTTTCTATCTAGAAATAGATTAATAATTGATTGGACAAACATGGGGGGAAGGCCAAGGCCTAGAAGTTTTTTTTTCAGGATTGGGATGGAAACATTGTCAAAGGCGCCTTCTATATCTATAAAGACGGCAAGACAAACTTCCTGTTTAGAAATTGATAAATTAATATCAGTGCTGATGATGGCAAGGTTATCCTGAGTGGATTTTTTTTTCCTAAATCCAAATTGAGATGGAGAGAGAAGCTGTTTACTCTCGACAAAAAATTCTAATCGGTTTTTAATTAATTAAGTTGGTGGTTCTGTTGTAGAAATCAATATTTGAAACCTTACCTAAAAGAACATATTTTGAAGGAAGAATTTTTTTCGGAAGATTATTCTTTTAAATTTTAACTATAGTAACCACTATATTAATTCATATCCGAGAAATTCGAAAGTGGCTCGGTACTCCTTGCTCTGGTTCTGATAAGGTTGAATTGTTTGACGCAAAAAATATTACGCTAAACGAATTTTATTTATTTGTGTTTGAAATGCTATATCCCGCATTACATAATCCTCATGAAATACCATAAAACTTACTGTTAGAGTTTAGTTAAGTTAAGTAGAAAATTCAACAACTTAGAGATTTTTCAGTAATGATATTTTCATATTATATATCTATAAAAATAAATTATCGTCTAAGAATAAATTTAGACCAAAAAGCGTTCTAGTCGCGGTATTTTGTTAAGGAATTGGATGATTCTAAATTCCACGTATTATTTAGAATTATTAAACATTCTTGAATAAAAACTGGCCTTAAGAACGTTGAAAGATATCGGAATTTGAACTAGTGAAAAAAACATAAATGGTTCTTCTATCACCTGACGTTTTCAGAAGTTTTTACAGTAGTTCATTCTAGCACTTAGAAGGGAGTGGAATGGGGTGGGGTGGGGTGAAACCATTATGTAGTATGTTTCGTTTAAGAAGTTTTAACCGAATTAGTTCTCGGAGAGAAGGCGTTTGTTTTCCCATCAACGGTAACCTATATCTCTTGTGATGTTCACTCTTTCCGGATAAAAACTTGATTACATATACCCACTGGACAGAAAAAACTAATTTAGTTTTCTTTGTTTTGAAATATAGGTGAAGCTAATAAAATAATGGATAGACCATTATTATCCAGGTTATATCGCAAGGCTTTAAGCACAAGTCATCACCGTATCTGAAGATACTCTTTATTTTGCAAATGGAGTCTTGTCATCACGACTTTGACATATGTGAAGTAAACAAAAGCAGAATGTACATTGACTAACCATGGATCGCTATCCTCCTCAACACTTCTGAATAATTTTGTCAAACCAATTTTTTTTTTATTAACAAACAAATTAACTGCTTTAGAAAATCGAGTCAGAACTTTTAAACCACCTTTTAAATTGTTACAATGTAACTTAATTCGGAAAAGGGATTTAAGATGAATTTGTCGAAGTATTAATAAATCTAAGTTAGTTGTTGACTTATTAAAATATTTTGGTAATTACAAATAGAGAATATTTAGTATAAATATGAAAGTAGTCATCAATCTTTATGTACCCTTGTCGTTGTAATAGTAAGTAATAAAAGTTATAATATGTCTTATTGTAAATTGTCATCGGTATTAAGCCGTACCATTAATCATATCATTATCTCCACCTTAAAAATTCACCTAGTTTTCAGGTAAACTAGAATTCACGACCTCAAAACTTTACTCCAAACCGCTCATACTCTGAGCAACGACTGGTACACGTCAACAAGTGATATAAAATAACATTAAGTTAAATAAGACATCACAAATTGGTATTGATGTGTGTTCATAATTAATTTCAGAATCGTTTTGACATAAACTGATTTATCCTGCTTTTAATTTAATTATTAAAAAAATAATTGAAAATATTCTTATATGATAAAACGGAATCAAGGCATCGTCGCTCAGCGGATAGAATCGGAGAGGAAATCTGGAATGCCGACTTACCGGTTTTTTTCCGCTTTTTCTTAATTGCGCTGGTTCAGTTAAATTTTTACAATAACTCAATGGATTTTCAATGTCGAAACGGTCGACAAGGGGGCTCCGTAATCAAACACAGTTTAGATGTTGATAGGATTATGTGATTTCAACTGAACTACACAAAAATTGTAGTCGGCATAGGAATGTAGGAATTAAAAAAATAATTTGGTGGGTTGGAAATAAAATTAGGAAAGGTGTAAGGTATATAACAATGCAAGGTACCAACTTTAGTCGTTAGACATAACTTACAATTCTTTAAGCTTTGTGCAAATAATATTAGGTACCTTCACAACTTAGATAAAAAACTATATCAGGTTCTGTAATTATTTCGATAGTATCCGGGACAAAAGTCTGCTGATTTTTCTTGTACGCTTATTTTTTTTAAGTAAGTAAAACAGGCATGATGACCAAAAAATTATATCCATGGATGTTTTAATACATATTAATAACAAAAATAATTAGCTAAATATGCATTTCCACAACTAAATATTATTATTATGATATATTAAATACCACTCTTCCATAGAGGCGTTAGCTTGTAGTTGGAAGAGGAGTGTACTACTCTTTCATAGAAACGTCAGTTTGTGGTGTTTTTATTTTTTTATATTTTTAAACTATTTCTTTCATTTTATTGTGTTATATCTCCCTCAGACGTCCCCGAATTCATCTACCATTCTTTATACCCCTTTCTTCGTTCATCACATAAATCACATTTTACCTTGTTTTATTTGATTACTTTGATTGTGCCTTGTCTTCTTTGGGTGACCTCGACTTTTTCTATCATTTACTTCATGTATTATCATGAAATCCACATTAAATTTCTACAGACACATTTGCCCTGATGATGAATACTGTAATGCTGTCCGAAACATTGGTTAAAAAAGGAGGAAGCGCAACACGGCACAATACCCCAAAAATCAATCATTTTAATACTTTTAACCGTCAATCTTAAATTACATCCCACATTATTACTGATAAAAAAACTGCATTATATCGACTAAACATCTCATTCTGGTGCCGACTTAATGCCTTAGGTTTTTCTCGGGCGACCATTCACTATTGTATACCACATTGATATTTTTATAAAAACTACATATTATCGACTTTTATACATTTCCTTATCTCATTCCGGTGCAGAGATGATGCGTTAAGTCTTCCCGGATGAACCCGAATTCTTCTACCATTAAAACCACTATCTAAACACTACTACTAATAATAAATAATAAAAATATAAGTTCAAAATATTTCCATTATCTTATGATTACACCATATATTGACAATTTTAATATTGTTATTTTTATGAAAAAACGTTTCATGTAATCATGCCTCGTTTTAATACCGTTCTCTGGTGGCAGGAAAGCCTAAGTCATTCAAAGCACCATAATTCAGTGAAATGTTTCTCTGCGTACTGCGTCGTTATGCGGTTTAAGCACCTAAATTGGTTGAAGAAGTAACTGTGTGGGGCGAGGCACTAAATAGTTAATAGGCTACTTGCAAAGAACGGCCCGGCATAAAAATATTTCTTCCCGCATGCTGTTAGGCTGCTAGATAGGAAAGCTCGGTAATATGTTCTGACCTTAGGAAATTTAGCAACTATAGAGGATAAGGAACAAGATGAAATTTTTTTTTTTTTATATTTCTTTTATTCCTGCATACGGGTCCACAATATCATATCGCTATAGCTACAAGTGGCTACAAGATCATATCGGTTGTTATCACTTTTGAAGGTCAAACATTACCATCCCGTGTATTTATTTATTATAACGCTCTTCCCGTTGAAGTATACAGATTCCCGACGATCCAATGTTTCAACTGTTGCCGTTTTGGCCATTCAAAACCTATTTGTCGTTCCCCTCCTCGTTGCTTCCATTGCGGAGAGGATCATCCCTTTGAACAGTGTCAAAATACAACTGCTGTTAGTGTGGCCTGTCCAGAGTTATCTAGACAGAGAAATATCAAACATTCAATGGCTGCAGACAACATTTCCTACTTTCAGGCTTCTAAATTATTCTCTCCTACGAAAAAATCTTTTGCAGAGATAACGTCTAACGCTTCTATCTTTCATTTTTCTTCCCCTAAATCCCCTCTATCATCTTCCCACAAAGAAACAATTTTCAAACCGATAAAATCTAATCCAAAATTTATTCCTTCTTTCGATAAAAAACTACATAATGATCTTTTACTTAACCCGAATGGGAATAATAAATCCCAGGCTCCCAATGGGACTGCCTTAAAAAACTGTTCCACTTCCGATATCTTACCTAAAGTCATGATTGAAAATTCTTCTTTTATTCAAACTTTAATTACCCTATTAATTACGATCCTTTCAAATAACAATAAAGTACCGTCCAACGCTGCCGATTATATGAAATCTTTACTCTCTAGCCTTCCCGATGTATCCGCAACTGAGCAAAATACTTCAATGGAATAGTAGAAGTCTATTCGCCAACAAAATTGATCTTGTACAGTTACTTGATGAACATAATATTTCAGTTGCTGCCATCTCCGAAACGTGGTTAAAACCCTCATACCAATTTAAGATTCCTGGATATCATTGTCTAAGACATGATAGACTGGATGGCAAAGGTGGCACTGCTCTTATTATACATAATTCTATCTCTTTTAAACAAATTATTTTCAACATTCTCCCCAATAATTTTCAGATAGTAGCAGCTGTTGTATCTGATATTACATTACTATCAATATATATCCCTCCCTCTACAATTTTTGTTGAAAACGAATGGTCAACATTTATATCCCAGATTCGTCCCCCGTATATGATACTTGGGGACTTCAATGCTCATTCTCCTTCTTGGGGCAGTGAATTAACAAACCGTTCTGGCCATAATCTATTAGAATTTATGGATAAATATAATTTATGTATTCTAAATGATGGATCTCCAACTCGTTTCACTGCCCCTCAACATCGGAAAAGTGCAGTCGATTTATCTCTTTGCTCATCTTCGGTGATTCCCATATGTTCTTGGAACATTCTTAAAGATCCACTTTCCAGTGACCATTTTCCTATAATAATTACCTTCCACCATCTATCTTCCACGCATTCCTTTTCGATAAACAATAGTTTTAAATTTAAAACGAAAGACGCGAATTGGAGAAATTTTTCTTCAGAATTAGACTCCATTGTACAAGAATCTAAGTCTTCCCTTGTCAACACTAGTTTACAATGCGAATTATTTCCTAACATGATAATAAAAGCTGCAGAAAAAACACTTAAAAAACGTAATGTAAACATTAAGATAAAACATTCCACCCCATGGTGGGATGAAGAATGCACTAGTGTCGTTAAATCCAGAAGAGAAGCAATTTCCATTTTCCGTAAATGTATGTCTTTCGAAAATTACCTTTCTGTGAAACGCGCCCAGGCAGAAGCGAAACGCGTTTTGAAAAACAAAAAGCGGTCTGGATGGCGAAAATTCTGTGAACGCTTGTCTCCTGAATCTCCCCAGTCATCCGTATGGTCCAACTTAAAAAAAATCGGTTTGTCATATACTCCCCAGCGTTCCAAACATATTCCAGAAGAAATTATTATAGGTTTTGCTGATAAGATAGCTCCTCCGTCAGTTGCCAGATGTGAGGAAATGCCTTCCTTTATTTCTTATCCATCTCACTCTAGCTGGCTGGACTCTTCTTTCTCAGTAAGTGAATTAAATCGAGTAATCAATTCCCTTCCAGACTCTTCTCCTGGCCCTGATGGAATCTTATATAGTTTCATTAAAGCATTCTCAGATATGTCGGTTGAATATTTTTTATCCCTAATTAATTACATGTTCGAAACAGGATTTATACCGGAAGTCTGGAAAGTTCAAAAAATCCTTCCGATTTTAAAACCAGGCAAAAATCCATCTGAAATCTCATCTTATCGTCCTATTGCTCTTTCGTCATGTTTAATGAAAGTAGCAGAACACTTGATAAAGAACAGATTGGAATGGTTTGTTGAAAATAACAGAATTATCTCTCCTAATCAATATGGCTTCCGGAAAAAGAAATCAACCATAGATAATTTAAGTGTGTTAACAACAGACATCCGTATATCTCAGTCCCTTAATTCTTGCACTCTGGCCACATTTCTTGATCTTTCGTCAGCTTACGACGATGTATTAATTAAAATTTTGAAAGTAAAATTAATTAAAATAAAAATTCCCTTAAAACTAGTTCAATTTATTATTAATTTACTAACAGACAGATCCATTATTATCCACTTTTCCTCAAAAACGATAAATCGCAAACTATGGAAGGGGTTACCTCAGGGGTCCGTAATCAGTCCATTATTATTTAATATATATATAAGTGATTTAGACAATGTAATTCCTTCATCTATCAAGCGACTTTATTTTGCTGATGATTTCCTTATAAATTTATCACACAAAAATCTATCGCGCGCTGCGAAGGAATTGAATTTGGCTTTACATAATATTAAAGTTTGGTTGTTGACTAATGGGATGAATTTAGCTACGTCTTAAACCAAAGTAGTGGCTTTAACGCGCAAAAGAAAAATACCCCCTTTTTCTGTCTGCTTTGATAATGTCCCTCTTCAAATCGTTAAGCAAATTAAATTTCTTGGACTACTTTTGGATCATAAACTTTCCTGGCTCCCGCATATTCAGAACATTTCGGCTAAGTGTGAAAAGGGGCTAAATATTATGCGAGCTGTTTCCAGAGTGTGGTGGGGATCTCATCCTACTACTCTTAAATTAATGTATGGTGCTCTAGTGCGAAGCCATTTGGATTATGGAACATTTCTTTTCGATCCTCTTCCTAAATATTTGGACAAAAAATTTGAAAGAATTCAGTCGAAAGCGCTCAGAATAATTATTGGAGCGATGAAATCTTCTCCAATTAATTCTCTCCAGGTAGAATGTGTTGATCCCCCCTTAATTCTGAGGAGACAATTCCTGGCTGATAAATATATTTTTAAATCTTTTTCTGTATCGCGTCACCCTTTAGAACAAAGCCTTGATTATTTGTTCAATAACTTAAATAACGAAAAAAGATCGACAGATAAAAATCGACTTCCTCTCCTTCTAAAAAGTTTTCTTTCATTCAAATCTCTGTCCTCTTCCCTCCAAAATCTACAAAAAGATCCTATCCTTCCTATTTTCACTATCCCATTTGATTCTATCAATTATATCCCCAACGTTATAACTTCAGACTTCCGAACTGATATTTTAACCTCATCTAATCAAAATGTTGAGAAAAAATTTAAAAACATTACATCTTCTAAGTTTCCAGAATTTTCACTCATTTACACAGATGGTTCTAAGTCTGATAACAAAGATTGTGGAGCTGCGGTACACATTCCCGAATTCGATTTAGATTTGTCTTATAAATTGCCTAAAGAAATTTCTATATTTACTGCAGAATGCTTCGCAATTGAACAAGCTTTGAGACAAATCCAGCTTTTCAATATTCGACGAGCCTAACTGTGCACTGACTCACTGAGCGCAGTGTTGAAAATTTCCTCAAATATCCATAAACCAGAAGACTATATTATTTATAATATCAGAAACACCCTTAAATCTTTAAATGAATTAAATTTCGAGACAATATTGGTTTGGGTCCCTGGCCATTTGGGAATTGAGGGTAACGAGAAAGCCGATTCTCTAGCTAAACTTGGAACAATTTCTGGCTCTAATCCTTTAGATTTTAGAATTCCTATCTCTGACGTCATCCCAATTCTTAAATCCAACATGATTCGCTCCTGGGAAGAAAATTGGACTAGTACGAAAACCCGAACTGGTGCTTTTTATGCTGGAATACAAAATCATATACCAAGTAAACCTTGGTTCCACGGCAAGAAAAAATCCAAAAGATTTATTTCCTGTATCTCGAGAATGAGAATTGGTCATTGCTCCATTGCATCCCATTTGTTTAAAATCCGGGTCCTAGATAGTCCACTCTGCCAGTGCGGCATGGAAAATGAGACTCTTGATCACGTTTTCTTTAATTGTAAAAATCATTCATCTTTCAAAGGCATTTATCGTTTACTTATAAAAATCACCCACCAATCTCCCCTTAGTATTCCTTATTTACTTTCTGTCAACAATTCTCGCATGTTCTCAGTTCTATACAAGTTCATAGACTTGAATGACTTCAATATTTGAGATTTCCTATTCCCGTATAGATTTCCCATAAAATTATAACCATTTTCCCTAACTTTAACGGCACATAGCACTCTTTTTAGGGTGAATTGCCTAATACAAAAAAAAAAAGATCATATCCTACTGTGGTCGAAGATAAGCTTATTGTTGTGGCTACAAGATCATATCGCACGTGTATGAAGGCGTTTGGCGCATTTAAGTACTACCTACCAAAAGGTAATTTTATTTTTTATTATTGTCTCTTTAAGATACTTTCATTATCTTTGTTCATATGAGCTGATACTTTATGATGTAGTATAATAATTTAAAGTAAAATAAAAACTTAACTTACCACTCATTTAATAAAAATACAGGCTTCAGTTTACAGATAATAACATAATAGAAATCAGACTGGATAACTTAGAGGCATTATAGTTATGGAAAGCCAAACAAATAATATCTAAGTTATCCACAACCAAATAAAATTCTGATACCGAGATTGTTTCCTATTAACAAAGAATACTCTTTTTACAATCCTCCACCTCCTCCACTGAAACTCAGCTCAATTTTTTAACCCTATGTGAAAGCTTTATGCATTTGTAACACATGTTACTTGCAGATTTTGGATTTTAGTGGAGTATTGATCTGTCTTAAAGCTTTGGTCGTAGCGAAACCCAGTCGGCATTAAGTATAAAAACTAAATTTGTGGTTTACTAAGATGTTGTTTTTCAAAAATTAAAATTAACTATCCTTTAGACTATTTTATAAGTATTGCATAAGAAAAGTTCTTTATATTCATAGTCCTCGCCACTCCTCACAAGGGATTTTTATTGCAAGGCAGACTGAAGTTTGTTGTTTTGGTGTTATATTTATGCTGTCTTCATAATTTTTACAATTGCTTTGTGTGGATTGATTAATTAAAGTAGGTGGCAAATTCTTCAAAGTATTTATGATTTATATGCACAATATTGTTTGTATTCTTATGGTTACCAATGTATCGATAATCCTTTATTTTATATAAATTTTAGTTTTTTTTTTCCCCTTTATTTTTGTTGTATTATTTTGTTCTATTATTTTATACAATTCTTTTATTTTATATAATTATAACTTCACATTTCTCATAAATTTAATTATTTCTTCTAATGCTGTCTTACGTAAAGTCACAAGGAGGAAATCCGTAATTGGTTTTATTTTGGCTATTTCACTTATGTACAATCTGTAAAAATGTAAACTGTTGATTTCCCAAAAATGAATGAATAAATGAATAAATAAATAAATAACTACTTGGGTTCGATGATTTTTTTTTCACTTTCCGTTACCATTTTGCTATTTTGCAGTGACTGTATTTAAAATTCGTTCTTATTATCGAGAAAATATGACCAAAATATGCATTTTCTTACGCACACATTAAACATTTATGCACATCCGTTTCCTACTCGTACCCCGTTTTCACACGTTTTTTCTTAAACTAATCTTAAGGCATAAAAATAAAAATAAAAACAATATACATATAACAAAAATTTACAGCTTTAGCGTGTTTTTAAAGATATTGATTCGAACAACAACTGATAAACAACCATTTACCACACATTAATAGTTTGGTCGAAGGTGTGTTATTTTTAAAATCAGTTATTTTTTATTGTTTCTTTACATGAAATCGTTAACTTTTAACTTTTAAATGTTTAATATCACTAAGAGTAGCCTGTATATATTTATAAAATAATAAAAAAAGCCCAAAAATTAATATTGAAAAAAAAAATCTTACATTATTATTGGCTCCTTGTATATGGACAAAGGAGAGAAGAATAAGTGAAAAACAAAAAGACAAAAGCAGATTTTATACGGCCAGCAACAAAGCATGCTCGTTGAACTCAGCTTCATTGATACTAAATATCTAAAATAAGATCCTTTACCCACTGGCATGATCGTTGGTACCTAAGTTAGTCCTGAATGCCGGGAGATAAAACCAATTACAGAAACCACCCATTTTACGATAGATTTTAAATATTACCCAGTGACAGTCATCACAATAAAATATTCTGCAATAAACATGTCGAGTTAAATAGTGAATTTTTTTGTAACTCACGTAACTTACCCTCTATATTTCTTAATTCATTAGTGAAATGTACTGACCCACATACAGAGTTCCCTAGGAATATAATAAATTAGATGGGAATTGCCGTAGGTAGCCGATTTCGGACATTAGGCATCCCTTTGTCCCCGTTTGGGATGTGATTTTGCACCCTTCATGCTGTATGCGGATCGCAGCTCGCCTCCACTAAGAATAATGAGATTCTTTTTTTTATGGAGGACGCTCGCAACCAACTTCCCCAAATTTCAAAATAAAGAACCAAAACCAATTTGAAGAAAAGTCATAGTTTTATTATTTTGTTTAGGTTGTTATGTTTGGTTCTTGTTATTATGTCTTAACGTCACCATTGTACCATTTCCCACAAGAGGAGCAGAAGGATATAAAACCACTCAACTTTGTCGTAGCAAATATTAATTTAATTTTTCATTTTTTAACGGCCTCCGTGTTCGAGGGGTAATAATCTCGACTAGCAAGAGGGAGTACGCGAGTTCAAATTCCGCGTGCTCAAGTTAATTTTATTGATGAGTGTTAAATTACAATTTCTTAATTTAAAAATAACATATAGTATGATTGTGACACGTTCCAGAGTGGAAAATACTCTCTGTATCGCCCTGGTATAAGACCTTCATTCAGAATTGAAACTTGCTAGAAATGGCTTTGGTCATTTTTGGTGACCATATCTGAAGAGCCAGGTACTTTCCTACCTTCCTTTTCCCCATCTCCTTCCCCTCCTCGCTACATTCATCCTCACAACATATCCCAATTGGGGATGTTATAGTCTCACTGGCTCCAGACAGTTGGGAGCAGTTTGGACTCTTGTACGATTTCACATTTTAAAAAATTAACTATTCCGGCCTACTAATAATCAGCGGAAGATGTTAGTTGCGCAATAATGGAAGACTTATCCATCCAAGGAAATGAACTCACAACGCGACGCGACGCCTGGGTGGGAACCCAATGCATTTACGAACTCGGCCACTGACCGGCCAAACATTCATTGCGTCAAATATGATTTAAGATTTTCAAGGCCAAAAGTATTTTTGTTATTTGTTATGGGGTGTTATGCCGTGTTACATCTGCCCTGATGATGGACACTGCAATGCTGTCTGAAACGTTGGCTAAATAAGGAGTTAGCGCAACACGGCATAACACCCTAATAACAAATAACAAAAATTCATTTCGTCATTCGAATTATTACAAACTTTTTGATCAAACTGATTCTTGAAATTATGACCCGAATACATTTGATTCTATAATATCCTAGATTAGTGTGAAGTAAATTGATAAGTCCAGCTTCGATTAAACAATATTATTGACTTAATATACGATATACACCTAATTTCTCATTCTCGGGACATCTATTTCACTCTTTCTAACCCACCAACACTTTAAATTCACTTGACGGTGACTTCTTCTTTTATTGTCTGACAACATTATATATATTTTCATCACATCACTTTCTCCGCCCATCCGCTCTAGATGTCAAAACTATCTAAGGGTCCCTTTTTTAAACTTGTTCATTACTATTTTTTTAATGATAAACCAATGTTTATAAGACGAAGTTTTTATGCATAGCACAAAGGATAATAAATTATTATAAGCAATAATTAATCGCTTCTAATACGAATACAAATTTAAAATATCTTCCAACAGCGTCTGACCGGACATCAGAAGGCACGGGTTTAATTCCCGGCGGCGGCATTTATTTTTACTCGGGAGATGTTTATAATTTGTGTTGATTTTACAGGCGACTAATTATTATTATTATTATTTTTTTTTATTTTTTTTTTTTTATTTAATATAAGAAAAAATATTTTTTTACATAGATAAATACAGGATATTAACGAGATATAAAACAATAGAAATTATAGCCTTTCCTCACCATAAAGAGACAATGCTCTTGTGTTTGGTGAGGGAATTCTAGTTCAATTATGTACATGTTAGTATTAAAGTAAATAAATTATTTAGAAACAACACAAGATTTAAACAATATTACTTCTAGATGTAAGCAGTGAACGTATTTTGGACTTAATAGTTTAAGGTAATTTTTGAATTTGAGGTGAAATTCCTGAATGTTTTCGATATTTTTTAAATTTAATGGAAGGTTATTAAAATAAATTATGCCTAGATAAAGATAGGTATTTTGAATGTTAGTGTTAAATTTTGGGATTTTAATAGTTTTCTTGTATCTTGCTGATGTATTGAATTGCAAGTTATGAGTATTTGACTTTATTTCTTTGTAAATTTGAAGTATTGAATATTTTTGATACATTTTGTCTACTGTAGGTAATAATAATAATTTATTATCATTGTTCATTACGCTTACAATAACCTTGCTTTTGTTTCGGTCGTAAAATTTACCACGCGTAGTACCTACCTACGTTCATTACAATCAGTCTGTCAGTATTTCTGTCATTCATCTGCCAGTTGCATCCCTTATTGCTATGCATCAGGGTTGTCATCAGAACCCCTTGAATGATAGCAACGCTTCCTAGAGCATATTTAACTTTCTTCTCCATTCAGTCCTCCAAACAGAATTTCCAGCAATCACTTTATTTTTATGTCCTTATCAACGTTAACTACTTAATATAAAACAATAGCCATAACAAGCAAAAATAACAATTTTAATTCCGTCCTTTCTACTATATCCGGGGCTGCGAATCTGGCGTCAAATGAAACGGAAAATTTCCTTCCGGCCGGCAGGAACCGCGATTTACATCGGAATTGAAGGGATATTTTATTGGAATGAAGATATTGCTTCGGAAACGTGAACAGTGAACAATCTGAATATTGCTTATTGCAAATGAATGGCGTCACACAAAGTCAGACAATCCACTATTTCAGGAAATGGGAGAACTGTATAATCTTTACATGAATCGGTCAAATACAAATACAGAAACGGTGTATTATTTCTTTAATAAATGGAAATCAGTGATACGGAATTAGGGGTGGACCGTAAAGTGGGGAGTTTTTTTACAAAAGTGGAACTATGTTAATAAGTCAAATATAATAATAATTATTATATTACAATAAAAAGTGAGAAAAAATATTTTAAATTTAAAAAAAAAACTTTCGTTGTATTTTTACAGAGAAGATTGACTTACTTTTATCGATGATTTTCAGTCTTATATTCTTATATTCTGTTGCTTATTTCTGTTGCTTATATTTCTGTTGATTTTCCGTTAATTTTTGTTGGTATTCTGTTTCTATAAATAAATGTAATTTTCTTATTGTACAATATTTTGTAGTATTTTACAGTATTTTTGAATATATTATTTTTCCATTTTTGTAACTATACATATTATTATCTATATATCGGTATCGGTAACTGTAGGTACGCCAGATGTTTTCAATGGAATTTTTGGAAACTCTGAAAGCCCTAACAAGTGCCCAGGGTAATTTATTATCCCGTCCGTCCCCTTTTATTGCGGAACAATGCACCATTAACATAATCACCAGGAACAATGTAAAACAATGACAGTATTTATATACAAAACTTAAAACTTAATTACAAAAATTGGAGCACATAATAAGGAGAAAAATTTAAAGAGTACATATTAAAAAAAATTCTAAACCACTAAACAATTTTTTTTTATTTTTTTTTTTTCTTTTTATTATATTATTTTTTTATTTTTTATTTAAGTACAGAAATGGTGGAGATATTTCTTGAAACAAGTTATATTATTTGAAAAAATATCTACGACAGTGTGTGTTTTCGCAAGATCATTGTATGATCGAGACATTCTAGACATAGGATTAAAATATCCAGTGTTATTGGCAAAGATTTCGGTCCAAAATATGTTCATATTTCTGGTATATTTGGGCCTGGCGTAAAAATTGATTTGATTGACTAAGTTACTATTTACACGATTATTAACAATTTTGTAAAGCATTAATAGGTCATTTATATTTCGTCTTTCAACTAAACTCTCTAGTTTTAAATGTGTAAGTCTTTGTTCATACTCATTTAGAAGATGGTAGACACCTTATCGATAGGACAAAATCCGTGTAAATTTTCTTTGGACAGATTCAAGTCTGGATACCTGTGTAATGTAATGTGGATTCCAGACTGTTGACCCGTACTCAAGAACACTACGGATTAACGAATTGAATAAAATTATTAGGCTATTAGAGTTCTTGAACAGTTTAGTTGATCTTACAATAAAACCTAGTACTTTATTTGATTTATTTACAATGTATTCTATGTGTTGGTTGAACGTTGGTTTGTTTGAATATAATTCCTAAATCTTTGATCGATTCAACTGTTTCCAGATTGTGACCACATATGCTATATGAGTATAGAGTTTTGTTGGTGTTCTTGGTGAAATTTATAACTTTACACTTAGCTATATTCAATTCCATATCATTGTCAATACACCAGGCAGATAATGTGTTAAGGTCTTGTTGTAAGAGTTCACAATCTTCCATTGTATATGCATATGTATTAAAGAACAGAAAATGCTACATTAAAAAAAAATATATATGTATTGCACAGTACATATTTATTACAGAACAAAAAAGCTACATTAAAAAATATATGTATATTTTATGCGTAAATGTGTTCATCAAATGGTTTCCTTTGAGCAACCTTTCAATTGTGACATAATCTTCAAAACAACAAGTTTACAACCATCCCAAGGACAAATATATTTAATGATATTATTTTTAAGATTTGCGCACTTTATCGATACAAAATGAATAAATAATAATATCGTATGTATGCTAAAGATAATAATAAGAAACATATATATTATATTATTTGAAAATAAAATACTTCGTAAGCACCTTAAACACTTTGTTTACATTTTTTAATAAAAAAATCAGCATGTTTAAATGTAATATAAAATTGTATATATATAAATGTAATATTTAAAATACATATTTAATTAGAGAATTAAGTATTTAAGTTGAGTTATTTCAAGAGACAGAACAAAATAAAAAAAAATTATTAGAAGATGCATGAATGCGAATGAATTAAGGAGTGTGTGTATGAAATAAGGCAGCGTTGTGTGATGGTCCTTTCTGCCTATCCCTCTTGGAAACGGCATAGTTAGTTGGTTAGTTTTGAGTTTAACCCATGCTTTTTCCAATCAATAAAGTGGGAGAAAATATTTAAAAAAATATTTTCATCAGGGCAGATGTGTAAAGATTGTTTTTATTTTTTTATTTTATGGATTTTTTCGGAAACTAGCTAGGGCTTATCACAATTTTAGCCACGGCTTTACTATAATAATCACGTACCTGCGCATTAACAAGTTGACCGTTTTGACCGGTTAGACCGTTTCTTGTCTAATCTAGAACTTAAATGGCCTAAGATAATGGACAATCAACATGCCTTTAAAGGCACAAAGAAAGTGATGGAAATTGAAATTTTCATAGCTGGAAACTTGATATTGAAATTTTTCAATGAATAATTAGATTTATCTGTACCTACTTCATTTTTTAAAACCTTTTAAAAAAATATATTTTTTGTACATTTTATACTTTTAGATATATTAACATTTTATACTTGTTACTTTATACTTTTCTTCAAGTGGTTGTACTTTTATATTTTATACTTGTTACTTTATACTTTTCTTTCAGTTGTTGTACTTTTACATTTTATACTTATTACTTTGTACCTTTCTTTGAGTTGTTGAACTGTTACATTTTATGCTTGTTACTTAATACATTAGTTATTGTACTATCACTATTCTTACTTTTTTTGATGTCACACTTTGTGCCATATATATGAAAAAAATACCCTTTCATGTGTCCAACTAACTAGTATTGCGGCTTATTTGGCCTTATTACTATTACCATCTGATTTTTCGTTACATTAATACGT
This sequence comes from Hesperophylax consimilis, assembly GCF_061612785.1. Lineage (NCBI taxonomy): Eukaryota > Metazoa > Arthropoda > Insecta > Trichoptera > Limnephilidae > Hesperophylax > Hesperophylax consimilis. The sequence continues at coordinate 16,817,422 of NC_142841.1, read as the reverse complement.
AACGAAATTTTTACTATAAATTCTTAACTGGATAAAAAACTACATATGTGTGTAAAGATTTAAATTTTTTTTTCTTAATTGTCACGAAGTGGTGAATCATTAAAATTTACTGAATTTAAAGTTACTGTTCTTTATACAAATAGAAAAGCGTCATTGCGCCTCACAATTTTTACCACACATTGTTGTTTAATCATTATAGACTTAGAGGTCTTGTATTTTTTCGGTGGGGAAAATTTTGTTGCCTAAAAACCTTAATAAAATTGCATATACTACAAACGTGTCTGGTTTTGTTATGTTGGGATTGGGAGGGAAATTCAGCTGCGCCTCATTTTTGGGAATTCCTCCGCATATGCCTGTGTCACTTCATTCAGGAGGAAACGGCCATCTCTCAACTTGAAACAGAGACGGCCTTCAATAACATTAGTGTATGATGTCCTGCATTGTGAGGTGTGTGAGTATATGTCTATTTTTTATGTTAATATATACTCGTACTTGTAGCAAGATAACAAATTAACGAACATAAAGATAAAAATATTTAATAAATACACTCTTGATTTCCCTCTGTAGGCAGTTGTAAGATGTCTTGAAATATATCTCGCACGTGCGGTGGTACATGCTTTGCGGGCGATTTTTATCCTTGATGAGCGATAGAACGTACTCAGGAAGCTTGATCGTTTATGAGCGTAATTCTTTGAGATTTGTGTATGTGTCTTGAGCTTTTTGAAGTATATCCGAGAGTGATTGTGGCTTCGTTGATTTCTTGTGGTGAGTGCAGAGTTCCCGATGTCAGATGTATTCGTTCGTTGATTTCTTTTTTTAATCCTTCCCAATCGGCGTTCTTATAATTGCGCTGTTTTCTGTATCTCCTTGAAGCCAAGCCTCCTGTAGTGAAGCTCACGGGCAGGTGTTCCGATGCCAGCTCGCTTAGCGTGCAAAGTTTCCCTAGTCCTGTTTGGGTAAATATATATATATATATTTAAATTACCTTGTAAAGATTTTCTAAGTTACCTAACTACTTGCATAATAATCGTAGATAGCATGAATCAACTTTCTTATTATTCTTGATGGTGTCATTCTACTTCTGACGATCAATTGCTATTGGCTACCTTTCCTTTGTTGTCTTGGTCTGCCTAAAGGCCTAGTGGGATATGGCATGGATGTGTAAACTTCCTTAATGGCCATGTTGTCCCTTGTTCGGCATACATAACCATTCTATGCTAATCGACTGGTTCTCTCGCCAGTTGGCTATGAGGGGTGATATGTTAAGTAATTTGTGTCTTGTTTGCTCTTGTGTCTACGCGTTTCTACTTCAATAGCTAGGCTTTAAGATAATCCCGCGGACACGATATTGCCATTTTATGATTATTTTTCTTATATTTGCAGAGCATTTGAAAGCTGATTTGGCAAGAGCGTTGAACCAGGTAACATCTCAATCTCGTGAACAAAACACATATTATTAAGTAGCTAGAACATAAAATTAGAGAGACCTTTATGTTTTGAAATTCCGGCCTCTTCGTTTAAACACTCATGTCTGGGGCCGCTACTTTAAAAAAAACTTTTTGGAAATTACTTAATATATACTTACATATTTTTTAACGTGAATACCACACAAGAGTCCCATCTGCTCCTAACCGTCTGAAGCCAGCGAGACTATGGCATCCCCATTTGGAGTACGTTGTGAGGCGGAAGGTGGTTGGAAGGAGCATGAGATGGGGAAGAGGAAGGTGGGGTCACCAAACACGAGTAAAGCCATTTAAAACAACGTTTCAATTCTGAATGGTCGTCTTACATCAGGGCGATGCTGAACACATTTTCCACTCTGGAACGTGCGAACGTTTTCAAATAGTGTTCAAATATGTAAATGTACAAAATAATTTTTTTTTTAAATATATATATATATATATATATATTTTGAAACGATTTGAAACGTTTTTCCACTTACTGTACTTTATGACTGTGACCGGTTTATTACGACTAGTACAATTATTCCTTAAATTCTGGTTAGTATAAATAAAATTTGGGGGAGGGGGGAGGGTTAACAGGAATGGAATCCATGTAAATACAATTACATGGATTTTCCCATCTTCGTTGCTATGCGGTGTTTCACAGTTGAATTTCCAATTATTTGGTTATTACCAGCAGGCATAATTACCTCGGTTTTAGAGATTAATATACTATTTATTTAAGGAATACCTTGATTTAATGGTTTTCTTCCAATTACATTCTATGTTGTAAGGCAGGTGTCTATTGTTATTATTATTATTGTATTCATCATAACGTAGGATTTATGTTTGATATTTGTTATGGTAGACTTTAAAATGATATATCGCTTACATTAGTGAAGGAAATAATATTGTAATGGACTGGAATTAAAGAAAATACATGTTTTTAGAAAACCTGGTCATATCATCATCTTCTATTTTTAGAATATGTGATTATATGATAATGGATATAGCCGCGGAGAACATATGATTCTATTTTAAGGATACGTGATTATATGATAATAGATATAGCAGCGGATAACATATGCTTCTATTTTTAGAATACGTGATTATATGATAATGGAAATAGCAGAGGAGAACATTTGCTTCTATTTTTAGAATACGTGATTATATGATAATGGATATAGCAGCGGAGAGCAAATTCTTCTGTTTTTTTGTTCACTACAAAGTTAGGTTGTACTTCTTAAGATAGGCGGGTTATTGAGTTCGTGATTGTAGTCTATTTTTTTTATTTTTTTTTTTATTTCTTTTTATTTAGGAAGCAAACAGTCGTACAGTAAAAAAAATTATAACAATAAACATTCATATTTTCTAGACCAATTAAGTTCCATTGAGTTAATTGTTGATTTAGTATTTTTTACCTACACAACATATTAAATGGCAAAAAAATAAAGTCTATCTTGTTTATGTCCTTTATTGCACGTATGGAGAACTTTAATATCACTGTCTTTATCAAACGAGTGTTTATTGTCAAGTAGGCGTGACGTAAAATTCGACAATTCACCTTTATCATTCACACAATTTGTTAAGTATTCTCTTATGTGGGTTTTGAATGCTCTACTAGGTTGTCCCAAGCAATATGACGGACAATTAGAAATGTTAACTTGGAAAACGCATTAGATTTCCAGTTGTATTTGTGGTTAAAATTATTAATTAAGGTTTTAACTAGAGACATGCTTATGAAATGCTGTTTTAAATCTATCTTGATAGTTATATTTTTCAAAATAACTAGTGTTTTTAGCCAATTGTTTTGTAAGATTTTTCATTTTTATTCACAAGGTCTTGTGAGAGTATTGCTAATGTAAATTTTTACGCTATTGCTTCTAAGTGGAAAAAAGTTTTAAATTTTTTCCATGTATCATTATACATAATCATTTTTACTGTACATGAAATATGTGATTTTTTTTTTAAATTACAAAAAAACAAAGTTCATTTATTTCGACATGTATCATTTGAATGTCAGGAAATAAAGCTAAATACTTCTGTGAAAACGTACTGAGAACAAATTAAAATGTAATAAATATCTTGAAAGAGCTCTAGCATCTCCATTTATTTTAATAATAAGCAATATTACGTACATCAAGACCTCAGAAGACATTACACAAAGCATGAAATTTAAAATGTAAGCCAGTGAAGCAGAGAGCAGCGCCGAGGAAAATCGAGGCCCATTGTTCTCATTATGAGCGGAAGAAAATTAACAAATGAAATCTTTTTGTTTTGAATTTGAGAGAGTCATAATTCTCAGTCATTAAGCGGCTGACGCGAAAACAAACATTTATTTTAATTTAAAATTAAGTCCGTCATCCAAGCTTCGTGGTTACCTAAGCAAATCAACGGAGCCTCGAATCCTTTATTCTGTTTTCTTTGCCAAGGTTTTGTTTATTTAAATTTAAATTACACCTTCTCTTCTGAGGGATAGCAACATTTAATGGTTAAGAAATGTTACGCTATTTAGCGCTTGAAAGCTAGCGTAATCTTGAGGGGTATAAATATTTAATTTTAATTTACCCACATTATGAAAGTCTACAAGAATGAAGAGGACTTAAAGCTACTTGAAGTAACATGGTAAAGTCGTCCACTACTTTAACTGACAAAACTTTGAAAATTTATCTGAAACAGCCACCGAGCAATAAAAGGTAAAAACAAAACTTTAGAAGAGTGGTAGATTCTCTCATAATCGCCCTCCGGTTGTTTGAAATGGCTTTAGCCTTGTTTACTGACCAGATCTAAAATTATAGATATTTACTTCTCGACCATCATTTTAACATTTCTTTTCTATTTCCCCTCACCACTCTTTTCAACCTCGCAACATACCCGAATCAGGTATATATATATACCATAGTCCCAGTGGCTTCGGGCAGTTGTGATTCTTGTGCGGTAGTGACATAAAAAAATCAAGAGTGATAAATTGATGCTTTCAAACTAGTTGAGAGTACTAGACAGATTCAACATTTGGAAAACAAAAAATATTATTAGAACATAAATTGTATATACAATAACACGTTTTTTTGCATCTAGCAGAGCTAATTTATTTGATGAAACAATTTAACTCTGAATATGTACCTAAATAAACTTTAGTTGATAGCTGAAAGAGTCGGATTATATTGACACTTTTATATTTCTAATATTATAATGTACGGGTTCAATTTTTTTTTTATCTTATACATACATTTTGAATATATCTATTGCACTATATATGAGTATTACAATAATATAGTTTTAATCCTTTTTGTTAACCTCTCGCTGAGAGGTTAATAAAAAGGAATATCAAAAATTACGAGGAAAAGCTATTATTATTTACCTTTATAACACTGTATAATATGTATAAATTGTATATTTATTGTAAAAAACAAACAAATATTAAATAAATAAAATAAAAAATAAAAAAATAATAAAATAAAAGAATACCAATTACAAGTAAATATAGTCAAGTACCTATGTGCCAGATTGAAGTAAAATTATTGTGTACCCAATTACATATGCATTTTTGGTTGGGAAATCAATAAAAACGTTTTAATTTATTTATTAGAGTATTTAATTTTGATTTTGATTTTTGAACGCATGATATTACCGTATGAAGTTATTAATTTAAGTTAAAAAGATAACATATTAAGAATAAAAATATTTAAAAAAATATAAAATTTGTGGGACAAGTCTGCTTTTAATACACGAGAAAAATTTAGAAATCAGCTAAATAATCTGGTTTTTCGGCATCTTATACCGAGATAAAAATTAGGGTCTTCGTCTATATATTGCATTTTTAAGTGTTTACTGCGTTTTTTTCCTTCAGGAAAGGTCTTATAATAGGAAAAAGGGACCTTTGGAAAAGCTTGTTTATTTAAATGGGTTTTTTTACTACGCCATCAATATATCGATAGGCGACTATGTAATCTGGAACGATGCAGTCATATTTCAACATGGAATATTGAGGTTTTTCAAAACTGATTTTTCAGTTCCTTAAATACCTCTAACCATGGATTCGATTGAAAGAGTGGACCTTTTAAATACTTTGGGCACCAGTTTTCAAAATCAAATATGTCGGAGTTCTCAACCATATTGATTGCAATGTTATTCTTTGAACGGGACCTGACAATCATATCTGCACATTCGACAGTCCTAAATAGTTTACCAAATAATCGTAAGTATGTTTTAACTATTCCAAAATCTCCATCGCCTGGGGAAAAGTGTGTTATTGGAAAATACTGAAGAATTTTCTTGAACCTCAAGGAATTATCAAAAAACCGATATAAATTTACCACTCTATGGTTTCATTTTCGACCACCACAGACCACACCCATCGGAAACTTTTTAAGATTTTGTTCAGTAATTTCAGGAATATTATCAACATATTTCTTTAGAAAAGAATAAACTTCATTAGATCACTTTTATTCTTGACCTTTGTTGTAAGTGATATCATTATTTCAGACTAAGTCGTTGACTCACAACTGCCTATATAAAATATTGCTGTCAGTACGTGGCTTAGTTTTAAAATAGGATTTGTCCAGGATATTTCCCCTTATAAAACTATTTCACATCCGTGGTTAAGGTGGAAGAAATTAAAAAAAAAAACGATTCTTTCACAGAACAAACACAGGACTGCAATCTTTAGAGCACAAGCGTCAGGTAGGTATGATGTCCTTGTTCTATCGGTATTACAATGGAAGATGCTCTGGGTAACTAGCGTCATTGATCCCCTTGGCACCGGTGAGTTGTAGGGATACACGCCAAACGCGCGCCCAACATTTGTACACGGTTGACATTTGTCACATGAGAACGGGTCGCTTCTACGATTCGTTCTTAGGTTCAACAGCTCGGCTGTGGAACGAACTGCCGGCCTCTGTGTTTTCTCTATGTTCACTTCTTCCTCTCCACAAAAAGACCCTCCACACAGCATCCCCAAAGATGACATAGGCCCTGAAGGAAATTATTTTCTTCAGGGCCTCCTGTGTGGAGTTAATATAAAAAAAAAAGAATATATGTCTACATCTAGATAATGAAACTGCATTCAAATGTCACTTTGACCAAAACACGGACAAGTTCCTCTTTAATAATAAACGATCCAATATATCTTATACTTAAAGACATGTTCAGAAGGAATTTAAAATTATACGCAGAACAAAAAGGGAACGTTGAGAGAAATAAAAGAGAATGAAATGAGAAAGACAGAAGGCGGCAAAATAAGTCTTCATAGTTCAGTTTTCCATAGTGGGATACGTTACACCAGAGGTTCTTAACTTTTTTGGGCCCATCGGGCACATTTCAAGAATATTTTCCTCAGCACCCTCTCCCCCTCAATTTTTACTAGGCCAGAGGACAAACCAATAAATGCTGTTGACGCCCCCCCCCCTTAAAGGAACCTCTTGATCGCCCCGGCGGCATTTTTCATACAAAACTCAAATTTGGTTTTGTGGCCAAAATACTTGACCAAACTGAATAACTTTTTTTAATCAAAAGTTGTGTCAAGTATCTAATACGAATATGTGGTATTTTATTTATTTGTGCTAGAAATTATAAAAAACAATCCGGAAATTGATGTTTCACGATTTTAGAGGCAACTATTTGTGAATCAATTATTGGTAATTTTTTAAAAAATTATGTAAGCGTGACTACAGCCTACCATATAAACGTAATTAAAGAATATAAATTATTGATTTATATCTCATTGTAGGTTGGAAAATATTTTTTTAATCATGAAAAAATTTAATTTCTTAACGACCTGTATTTTATAATTTAAAACACAAATAAATATAGTCGCAAATATCCATACTAGATATTTGCTATACCTTTTGCTTACAAAAGTATTGCCTATTCAGTTCGGAAAGTATGTTGGCCTCAAATATAAATTAAAGTTTTTTTTTCACTGCAAAGATTGCCATTGCATAAAGAACGTTTAATTAAAAAAAATGAAGATCAGCCACAAAGTAACACCAAGTAACATTAAATTCACTTTCTGTACCACCGATTTATTTTATTTTTATTACTTTTTTACTACATTATTACTAGGTCAATAAACTATTATGATGTTCACTAAGTGCTACAAATCTAATTTATAATGAAAATTTATCTAAAACACCCCAACACAGGTTCTCTTAGTGAGGTATTCACAAAAATTCGACCACAAAATAATACTTAAGTTCACTTCATGTACTATCCTTTTATTTTAATTTTACTACGTTGTTACTACATTATTACTAGATCTCTGTACTATAATATTATTTAACTGCTACTTATCTAATACACGATAACACTTTTTATAAGACATGCAAACACCTCAACACAGGTTCTCCTAGTGAGGTGTTGACAAAAAATTCAGCCACAAAATAACTTGTCTTTTATTTTTACGTTGTTACTAAATTTTAATTAGGTTCTTGTGCTATTATATTGTATTTTAACTGCTACTAACCTAATATAAAATAACATTTTATCTAAAACATGCGAACACCTCAGCACAGGTTCTCCTAGTGAGGTGTTCACAAAACATTACTACTTAACCGTTTACATATTATATGATATTCTTCCGCTCTACTACCATATTTTATATTAGAAATATATTTAGTTTTACTTGCACACATCATCACCTGTAAACTCTATGTACGAGTATAGAAAGAAATAAATAACAAAAGCAATATGAATTAAGCAACACAATTCCAATTTAGCATAATAATTTCTAACGAAACACTTCTGCAATACTGGAAATTAATTTTGGTGAAATAGTCGAAGGATTAGTATAGTTTAGCTAGAAGCTAGACCGTATAGTTGAACCAGCCACCGGCCTGTGGTGCGGAAGTTCATAATATAATAATCTGACTGTACGACCGCTCCGTTGCCAATATCAGGAAAATCCATAACGGAAAATGATTACTAGACCAAGACCCAGTCGTGGAACTTCACAATCTGTTGGTAATCTTATCATTATCAATTTTAAAGATTATAAATTAAATTTTAATAAATCAGTAAAACCGTCAGTTTCACGGTAACTTGTTTCGTAAATGTCGTTTCCCCACTATTTTTGTGAGTATATCAAGAGTCCCAACTGCTACCAACTGTCTAGAGCCAATGAGACTATGAAATTACCAATTACGATATTACTGAAAGTAGTTAGGGAAGTGGGGAAGCACCTGACTTTTACGATTTGGACACCAAACTCGGCTAAAGCCATTTCAAGCAACGATAAGATTGTGAATGTTAGTCTTTCTCCAGAGCGATAGTGAAAGTACCTTCCACTCTGGAACGTGTTGAAAATATACTACGTTCTATTTTTAAAGAATAAATTGTGAAAAATACAAATTAATCAAATAAAATTTACTTGCGCACTCCGGGATTGTTTCCGCAACCTCCAATTCCTCAAAAAAAATCCTGAACATCCTACCTATCTTTTAATCAAGATTTTAAATTACCATTTAACCTAACACAATCTCTACGTTCAACCAACTACTGTACTTTTTACCATCTACACGTTATTTTGTCTACACAACTTGTTTGAATATGGAACACTTCCATGTTATAAATTAATTTAATTTTTCGATGTTCCATGCCGCTTTTTGAAAAAATTTTTGAGAGCTCTTGTAGTTCTGTATTTATTTTTCTGAAAAGCTGTCAAGAAGTAAAAAGATTAATAAATTTTTCTCGTAAAAAATGTAAAAAGGTACAATATTATCAGGTTTATTACGACAGCGAAAATTTATTTCCCTAGTGATATTAATTCATTTTCGTTAGTATCATGATAAAGCAATTATAAAAGAAAGTAAAATCCCACATAAAAATACCCAAATTGCCTTAATTCTGAACAATATCAATTTTATATTCGGCAGTACAAAAGTTGAAGATGTCCACTGGGAGTGCCCGCATAGGTTCCGCGCGCCTAACTTGCATAACGACGCTTCCGTTGAGGCTTTCCATTGTCCTTCCGTTTGCTCAGTGTACTTTTATAGTCGTCCACACAGCGGAAGATTTCTCCCTTCCCCAACCCAACCCATCTCTCTTCTACAACCACCACTCTTTCCGAACCCTCCCCCAACCCGCACATCCCAAGGAAATTGCATTGGCGGAGGGTTATTATTAATTCAAAGTTTTTCTTATTCAAAATTGGGGTGACTTGGTGCTGTACAAAAAGGAAGGGGACTTGCAAAGAATGCGCATTGAAACTTTGATATATTAAAACTTGGGTAATAGATTATCGACATTTAATAAGCGTAAAGTCGGGAAACTTTTAGACTTAAATTTACAAAAGGTGCTTTCTGTCCAAAGGAATTATTTCATGGCAAAATATTGTCTATATATTATTTAATTTCGCGTCATCAAAAATAGCTTAGCTTCATACAACAGAGTTTTTACAAAATTTTGTAGAATTTCTTGATGAAATCATCGTCGTATCATTATCAGTTTTGTTAAAATATGTTGACAGTTATTGTATTACATGTTAAAAGATTGTACTCCTACCGGTTCATTTAAAAAGTCAATCTTTTAGTAAGTTGCTCAACTTTAAAGGTGTACCTTAAACTCGATAATTTTTATTGAGCGTAGTGAAAGCTCTGGTTAAAAACTTAACATTATCCACTAACAAGATATTCAATTTAATAAAGAAAGCTTCTTGCAATTATTTTAAATACAATAGATATATAATAATTGTTCTCCTAAATCTTGTAATATCTGTTTTACGATATGAAAAATGTTTCCACCATTCTTTCTTTTTGGGGCCTACAGCAAAATTAATACATTTTATTTTTATAATTTTATGCTTGTTCGATATTTCAGTGGTCTCTTTGTAATGTTTTGGGAAGGTCGTTGGCAAATTATATTTCCGTTGCGTATAAATTGGAATGGATTCTGTTGATACGAAGAATTTATAAAACAAAATGTAACCCTGCAAAAAACATGATACCTTAATTAAAATAAAAGTGTGTATAAAATTAATTTGGTTTACTTGCTTTGTAAACATATTCACAAAGGGCGAAATAGTCATTTTCAGTGTGATAGATACTCTCAGTATCACCCTGGTTAAAGACCACCATTCCGAATTGATCCGATGGCGCGAGTTGAAATGTCTATACTCGTGATTGGTGGTGCGATCTGAATAGCCAGATACTTTAAGTACAGTTTAGTACCTTCTCTTCCCTATTTCATTTTTTTTTTGGTTAAATATTTTTTTACATTTCACAATAATTCAGTAATGTTGGCCTCACTGGGTGGCTTACCCGTGCTGAGGCCTTCATTTTATAATACAAAAAAATATATACATTTAAAGAGAAATATATATAATCTTGTGTGTTTTATATTGGTTTTTGTATTACGTGTAGGTTTTATTATTTTATATTATGGAATTTTGGTAATATTGTATTTTTTGTTCTTTAATTCATTTTGTAATTTTGTGTTGTGAATTTATTTTTGTTTTCCTCAATTTTATTTTAAAGTGTAAGACTGTTGAATGCTTTTATAGAATGGTATTGATAACACTGGTCAACACATTTTTTGTCCCTTTAACGAAAGTAGCCAAATCTGACAGGAAATTTTACGCTGATTTCAGATATGTGATTAGTTTTTTTCTATCACGTCAGGTTTTTATGGGTTTTAAGTTTTACTAAAATGTGTATTAATTCATATTTATTCGTGAGTTATCATTGATTTTTTTTTAAATATGGCAACACTAGGCTCGAATGTCATTTGAATATCACAAACATGAAAGAGACCTATGACAACATGCAGCTGCTGTTAACAAAAATTAAATATGTAAAATACGAATGGAAAATATGTGGTCATATAAAAGTAATAGTGCTCCTACTAGGACTGCAAGCGGGATACACAAAGTATTGTTGTTTTCTGACAAGAAAGACCAAGGACTGGCCTACTAGAAAGCACCTTGAACCTGGCACGAAGAATGTTCAACATGCTCCCTTAGTAAAATGTAAAGATATATTACTTTCACCCTTACACATTAAATTGGGTTTGATGAATTTTTTTTAAAGGCTTGTCTAAGGATGGAAATGGCATGATTTACTTAAAGAAAAAGTTTCCTAAGATCAGCAACGCAAAAATTAAGGAAGGAATATTCGTGGGACCACAAATAAGGGAGATCTTGACTGATCCGAATTTTATAACACTGTTGAGAACAGTCGAGCTAGCCGCTTGGTCAGCCTTCAAGAATGTTGTCGAGAACTTTCTTGGAAGTCATGAAAGTGAAGACTATATCAGCATTGTGTCTGAAATGCTCATGGCCTATAAAATATGGGATGTAACATGTCACTAAAAATACACTTCCTTCACCCTCATTTAAATTTTTTCCCCGAAAATAAGGGAGATGTCAGTGACGAGCACGGCGAACGATTTCACCAGGACATTGCGGCTATGGAAAATTGATACCAAGGAAAGTGGAGTCCATCTATGCTAGCAGACTATTGCTGGACCCTGCAGAGAGACTCTCAAAATACTCACAAGCGCAAATCAGGAGCAAAAAAAATTAAATTGAATTAGTTTTGAAATTTTGTTAAGTAAGTACCCGTCATACTATGGAAGAATTATGCAAAAAAACATTGTTAAATAATAAAAAACCTGACCTATAAAAAAAAAAAATTGTTTCATTTATGGATATGTGTTTATGGATACTAAATACATATAAAAAAATGGCTATTCTTAAGGGACTGCACTTAAAAAAATAAATGTCGACCAGTGTAATTTATCTGTGCAAAACTTGTATTTACTGTCGGAGTTTTAATCTTTTCTTTGTACGCTTGTCTTGTTAGTGGTATTTTGTTTATGTTGAAATTTGTTTTTTCTCATCAAAAATGTAGTTTAGTAGTGTTTTAACGTATAATTGGCGTATATCTAGTACGTCACAACTGTTGAATATTTGGTCTGTATCAGCCAGTTTGTGTTTTCAGTATTACCTTTAAAATCGTTTTTTGTGCGATTTCTTTCATTCCCCATCTTTCCTTCTCATATTATAACCCAATTGTTAGCGCTATAGTTCTACTAGCTCCGGGCAATTGTTAATCTAGTGCGTTATTAACATAAAAAACATTGATATTAGGTAGTATTTGTTGACGTTGAAATTCGCTGATCTCTCGTGTATATATTAAACCATATAGGTACATTTGTATGCATTAAAAAAAAATTTCGGTAAAAAAACCTCTTTTGGCTGGGCTCTTTTGTTCACTCAAAACAACAATCAGAGTGATAAAAAATTCCAAAACTATGCTGATCCATGTCATTAATGGTATATTCGGAAAGTCTCAAGATCAGGAACGGATCTCTTTTTCCAAGAATTTCAAGTTGCTAAATTTATAAATGTACTTCAAATCATCAAATAAATACAAGAATACGAACTTATCTTTCGAGGTAGCTTTATAATTCGTAGTAGCCAAGAATAATTATATTTTTATTTATACCTCTGTGCTGAACTATATAACTTTTTTTGTACAACACTACAGAATCACAAAACAATATAATTTTTTTTGTCAAATAGCATTTTTAAATCAGTTGAAAATACATAAAAATATTTTACACCGTTTCTCCACTATCGTTTACCACGATTATATTTGTAAATCTCACTAATACAAAAAACTATTTAACAAATTATGCAAACATGTGTTTTTAAACATCTCGATTGTTTTTTTTATCTCTAAGTATTTTACATTCCTTACATAACACAAATAAAATATACATACAGGTATGTACTAATGACCATTTTTTAATTTAAAAAATATATGTATTTGTTGAACGCCCGTGGGGATTTTACAAACATAATACACATGTACTTGTAGAGATTTTACAAACATTCAGAAGTATAACTTGTCAGTAGACATAATAGATATCAGATATCAGTACAACAAATACAAGCACAAATAGATAAAAGAAAATTATACAGAATTATAAATCAGTTAATTTCACAACTAATTATTTTTTGTGCTTGACGGAGAGGTGTTGGATATATCGAAAAGGTTTGTAAATAGTGCTGTAAATGGTTGTCACGGTGGAAAATATGGTGAAGTCGAGTAGATATAACTAGAACACGAATATTTATAACACATAACATTTTAAGTTATTCAGTAATCTAAAAAGTATAAAAATATCATTAAACGTTCTACGAGTTTAAAATACTGGTAGTTTTAGATTAGACATTAATGTTTGTAACAGATATCAATTACAGGATCTCTCAACTTATATTGAACGTATCTAAGATACTTTCATTGTAATTTCTCCAAGCGGTGGAAGTTACAAGTATAAGTAGGAGGCCATACAGGAGATGCTTGTTCTTGCTGCGAGCTCACAAGGCAGCAGCAAAGTAGTTTCATTGACTCAACGTTATGAAAAGTCCTATTTAAATAAGAGTAGGTAAAAGAAATTTAACACAAAGTAAAAGTTAATACATAATCTGACAACTGACACTAAACGTTCATTACCAGATGTCGTAATACACATGTCGATCAACCAGAGGCTAGCACGACAACAGTTTGCCAGCTGGAGAAGTCAGTAATATAATCAGTTCTTTCTTGGCAGGCAGAGCTACGGCGAGGTAAATAGTGACTCTTGGGCTTGGGGAACCAGGCTGACAATGGCTACTCGAGCGGACAAGCAATGAATGATCTTTTCATTTAGTATCCTCTCAATCTTGGTTTCACCATTTAACTACATCTTTGATGTACTTGGTTATTGTGTTTAAATAACATGGCACCCTACAAATTCACTAAATACGTGATATTATTTAATATCCATTTAAATTGACCAAAAAAGCATGTTTTGTCCACACCCGAGACATATAATATTAAATATTTAAGACTTTATAATACAATTCTGCATTTGGACAAAAACTAACTTTTATAGCTGTTCACTTTAAATTTAACAATAAACTTGAAATTGATAATCTAAATACTTTTTCATTTAATTATCCTGTATGATTGATAATCATGCTTTATAACTATTATATTACATTTCAGATTGTTCTTATTACAATCCTACAAAGGAAATATAACCCACGAGCCGTTCTTGCAATAAGTCGCACGACTGTAGACATTTTCTGGTCGGCAGATAAACAGTGAGCTACTAGGTAACATTAGGAGAAAGCCGCCTAGTGACTATATGAGAAAGTAAGGAGAATTCGCCACTCCTTTGCGAATACATTTGCATATTACTTCGCTGTAACAAGATATTCAGGTACTTTCGGTGCGGAATTGCGCCTCCGGAAATTTTCTTCTTCTCATGCGGTAATAGGCGAAAAAATAACATAAGGCTCGGTTGACGTATCATTTTGGAGACGGTGTGTTGTGAATAATCTCTGTGATAAGAATTCGGTTTTATAGGCTGATGAAACTCACATATCACAGAAACGTAAGTAGTGCGGATACAACGAGAAATGTTTGTCAGGAGAATAATACAATACACTTGAAAGATATGGCCAAATTAAGTAATCGGGTACTTGAGTTGAGTCATGTTGAGGGGTAGATTCAGATGTTTATACAATATTATATATTGGAAATCAGACAAAAATACCTACGTGATAATATGTACGTGAATATTATACACGGAGTGGGTGCAACCTTCCATCCTCTCTGCATACCTCTGCGGACAAATGGCGTGATTATTAGTGGCCTGCATCTACGCATATCTATTTTTATAGTTGCCTAAGCCTCGAGAAATATTTTTAAAATACATAACTAACGCATCAAATCTATGAATTCTCCTAAAATTTGTTCGCATTATTTATTTTTTTACATTACCTGAAACAAGAGAATTTATTTTATTCATAAATGTAAACTAAACAAAATAAAACACAATAACTAAAGTGGAGAAGCATCCTTAAAAACAAATGTTAGTCAGTATCACAAGGAAAAAGGGAAAACAAAATTATTATTTGTGTCTGAAAGATGCGATGTAAATAAAGGAATCTTTTTCCTCATTGTCAGTGATTTTATCTTCTTTTTTCACGTTTTGGGGTAAAGAGTTTTGTGGTTCGGGGTGTGGGTGTTTGTAGGTTTCTTGCCAAGTCATTTCGAAATATAACCCACAAAGCTTCGGCTTCCGTCTTTGATATTCGGATGTGAAAAGATGCGCAGCACCGGATGAAAAACCCCATTACATTTGTGACACACATTTGAAGAAATTATGGCAGTGAGATAGAATCATTTCGGATTAAAAATGTCAAAGTAAATATGATGCAAGCTGAGTCGTGTTAGAAACCTCGTGCAAGTTGGAAAGGGAAATTAGTGTGGTTATTATATAAATATTTCTCGAGAGAAATGTCCAAGGGAATGTATGTAGGTCATTCTGAATTGTAAATGCTAAGACTAATTAAACGATGGTAGAATTTGTCTCCCAAATTCAATTATAAAATGTTCATAATTTGAGTACCGTAGTACAATAAAAATTGTTTATCTATATTGCAATGCTGTTTTATGTTTTGATTAAGCTTAAATAATGAATTTGAAAGAAGTACAGTATAGAAGAATTATTATAAAAATCATGTGTTATTATCGCCTAAAAATTCCAACTGCCCGTTAAAAATTGAACTATTCGTCCTCGATTTTAGCGAATGTTGATTGATTGTTGTTTGAGACTGAGGAGATGATGACAGTTAGCAAGCTCCTGGCTATTCAGAGCTGGTCACTTAACATGGTTTGACTGCACGGAGAAAAATGAGTAGGTATTGCTAAATTATTACGAATCTCTTCAAATTATTGGTAATGCGGCTAAAAACGGGATTGCTGGATGTTTTCTGATAAACTTAAATTAAATTCGTAATAATGTAGGAACACCTGTTTTGCGTGCGTTTGTCTTTATAATATATAATAAAATCGAAATGCGAAAATGTTAGGATTTCGACAACGTGACAATATATCGGTATTTTGCTAAAAGTTCTTCAGGAAACCTAACAATTCATTCTTTAATGGCCTGCAATCCCGCTTCAAACCGAATTACGAATAATTAAAAGAGATTCTTTCTAAAATTGCAATATTTTTATCAGTTAGTTATAGTTTTTAGCAGCTAGCACAGAGTACAGATGTTTGTAACATCAAAGTAATATTAAACATCGCATATACTTTTTGAGTGTTGATAATTTAGTCTATAGCTGCAAATTCTGTCATTTTGTGGTAAGGATACTGTTGCAGCACATTTGCAAATTATGGAAATATAATGTAGTGACTGTTTTCATAACGCCTACTAAGCCATTTTTTTATTTTTTTTTTATTTAGAAAAAAAGTAAATATTCACAAGAGATAAAAATATATTACATTTCATATCAGACATCACTTTTTTTTGTTTACCCAATTTATAGAGAAATATTCTCGGGTCAAACTGGGGAGCTAGTCTATGTGCTTATAGACTATATATAGATAATAATATGTATAGTTACAAAAATGGAAAAAGAATATTTTCAAAAATACTGTAAAATACTACAAAATATTATACAATAAGAAAATTACATATAATTATAGAAACAGAATATCAACAAAAATCAACGAAAAATCAACAAAAATAAAAGCAACAATATAAGCAACAGAAATAAGCAACAGAATAAGCAACAGAATATATCTGAAAATCATCGATAAAAGTAAGTCAATCTTCTCTGTAAAAATACAACGAAAGTTTTTTTTTTAATTTAAAATAATTTTTCTCACTTTTTATTGTATCCGGTAAATCGTTAAATAACTTTGGGCCTATATATTCATGATGGTGTTGTGCAGCTGTCGTGTTGCATCTAGGTACGAACGTGTTCCCAGATGTTCTAGGTCTTATACTTCGCGTTGAGGACCTTTCAGAATCTTTAAAAGCTTTTAAAATAGCATTTCTTTGAAATAGTTTTGAAATCGGTAGGACCTTAAATTTTTCAAAAAGTTCGTTGGTTGGAAAAATTCTTGGTTTTTTAATAATAACTTTGATTATCATTTTTTGTGTTGTTACTATCGAATACAGATTATTCTTATAGATACCTCCCCATGCGATTATTCCGTACTGCAACACTGAATGTACAAGAGCAAAGTAAACCATTTTAATATTTGAAAGATTTAGGATATTTCTTAATTGTATAAAAATGTAAGTAAGTTTTCTAATTCTTTTTACATTTTTCGATATTTTTCTTAAATTTCATGTTACTTCTATAGTGATCCCTAGATATTTGACATCTAGGGTTTTCTTCATAATTTTACAATTATTATCGTTACATTCTCCTCCTTTACACGAACGACTGTGCACTATTACGCTAATATTGGAATCTGTGACAGGATCATTAAGATAAAAAGGTATATATGATGTTTTTTCTACATTAAGACTAAGTAAGTTATCATCAAACCATTCCTTCAATATGTCAATGTCAGCATTCGCAGCTATATTCACTTCTGTCCATGTTATTGTACATCATTACAGTACACATTACTGTGTCATCCGCATATGCAATGACACTTCCATTAAGAGGGAGAATGAACAATGAACATGTCATTGACATATATAAGGAAAAGTATGGGCCCAATTACTGTGCCTTGTGGAATTCCATATTCAGAAGACAAGGGTTCACTTAGTGAATTATTTAGTTTCACTTATTGCTCTCTATTTTTTAAGTAACTCTGGAACCAAGATAAAGCTTTGTCTTCCAGTCGAAGAGTTTTAAAAAAACTTTAAAAAAAACTTCAAAAATCTTCTTCTTCGAGCAAACTTTCGATTTTGAATGGTTGTCTCTCCCCGTGGCAATAGTCAGAGAATATATTCGTCGTCGTGTTGCAATGCATGCTACTAGGCCTCAAATAAAAAAAAATTGATCAACTACTCATGCTCGAATTCTAAATTGATTTGATTGAAATGATAATATGTGACGGACAGAAACGTGAAATGGTTAAACTTGAGGTTAAACGTGATTTGGTTACACTTGAGGTTACCACAGCTTTCCTGCCCCGGTATATGTAACAGATAGTTACTCCTTCAGGGCTCTCACAAGGCGTCTAAATGTTTTTATTAAATGAAGTTAATTTATATAAAACTACCGTAGATTTTCTAGTGTTCCTGCACACTGGGATGTTAGCAGCGCGGTTATGAATGATGGGTTAGTATTTGCGCAAGGCGTAAAATTACAATACAGTGAAACACAATTTTGAGAAAAGAGAAAAGGAAACCATACAGTAAATAATACTAGAACTATATGGGATAAGTGTAAATAATCAGACGCCAATGACAGTTTTTTTTAAATGAGAATGCGCAATAGCTGAAAGAAAATAACCTTACGTGACGCAGGAACAAGGATCTGAAATGTAATGGTTAAACAGTATGAAATAATTAATTTATTATTTAAATAATATGAATCACTCCTCGCCATATCAACGAAGAAGCTACCCTAATTATTATGTAAGCGATTAAGTTTATTTGTTCGCACAAGTTTGCCGGCCGAGGCTATTTAAAGTTTACTACATTATATAACGGAAAGGTCTGCGAACACATTTGCTAACGCATGAGTGGCGAGGAGTGTGATCATTGAACCAGAACAGAACGGTATTAGCCGACATTTACAGGGGCAAGTATCCACACTGCCTACACTACTACCTAGAACCTATCACATATAGAACCACGCAGCCCTTTAGTTACTAACACGATCCGCTGGGAAAAGGTTGGCTCGGCGTTATCTCCAATCATATAAAACTTACTAGGTACCTACTTACTAACGTCATATCTACATGATTTGCGGAAATCAAGACAAGAAAAAAGTAATCAAAAAGAACCAGCACGATTATGGTACCTATTTGCAAAGGAAACGATTGAATCGAAACCTGCTGTTTCTTTCAATTATTATTGAAATATAGTTATTTGGTTAACATATCCTACCGAAAGGTACTCTGATGAACTACCGTCGTTGATTCCTTTAGCATCACTTGGAAACACGCCCAACGCGTTCGTAATATTTGAACAACGAATATTTAACGCAATAGAAGAGGTCGTTTTAATAATTCGTTTTTGCACTCAATGGTTCGGCCGTGGAAAATTTTGCCAGCTTCGGTGTTTCCGCCTTCTTATAATAAGTTCACTCGGTTTTCTTCATAAATAGGTCTTCCACACGTGATCTATTTATAGTCCAAGCGATGACCGTAAAAATCCCATCCCATAGGCCACATGAACCAAATTAGTACTGGGCTTTAACCCCAAATAAGATTATTTAAAAAAACGCATTCATCCAGATTTCGGCCCGGGAGGAGTCCTGGAAAGCGACGACTTCCGGTGTCATTTTTGGGATGAAAATATCCGACGTGCCACATAACCGAAACGCGTTTTTTTAACTAATCTTATTTGGGGTTAAAGCCCAGTACTAATTTGGTTCATGTGGCCTATGGGATGGGATTTTTACTGTCATCGCTTGGACTATTAGGTTAAAACATATGTTATTCTACTAAAGATTCTAGAATCGGTAATTCCAAAAACTTTCTTATGTATGGACAATTTTATTTTTACAAAAAAATGGAGTAGCTCTTCTTCTAGGATCATTTATTACCAAAATCCGTTGGAATGCAATGTACTCGCCGATATTTATAGCTTGGGATTGCAAAGCTCACATGGGCACGCAAAGGCCATATTATCTGAAGGCACTCGATAAATTGTCTACAAATCATTTAATATATCATCCCCTAACATATATCTTAAATCCGCCCAATAATAATGCTCCAATGCAGCGTTGGAGTTTTTCCTTTTAAGGGTTTCAAAGAAAAAATATGGAGTATTTGTGGTTCGACCATGTTCGACTTGCAATCTGTTCGAAATTCGAACAGATTCCATGTTCTGTGAGAATGTAAAGGACTAGATAGAGAAATTCATATCAGATGGTATAAATATGTACGTCGAATGGATGAACGGTGAGAGTCCTCAGAAGAATGTCTGCAAGCAAGTGAATAAAGTTAGACATACAAGACGTCCCAGGAAGACATAATACCATCAAGTTAATCTGACGTTTAGTCCAGAGACACAGTAGTAGAAGCCTTGCCTCGAAAAGGTGTCTGTCGTTTTGTTGAATATGAGATAAAATTGGGAATCAATTCTGAAGCTTAATTACTGTATACTGCTACCATCTCTCGACAATTTTAGTAAGTAATATTTTTGTTAAGAAGGTTTAAATATTTCCTATCGTGGAATACGGATCTAACAGTCATTCAAGATGGCATTGCGTTTGAGTGTGAATTTTACGAAGTCCGATGAATTATGCGAAAAAAAATTTTTTTTAATGAAAGACCACAAAGGTAAAACCCTAAAGGATGCCGGTGAAGAGTGTTTAATCTAAAATGGGTTACACACGCCATCCAAATCACTTCAAAATCGGTTAAGTACCTATCAGTGAAAAACGAATCTAACTGTTTGACAGCATCTCTCCAATCTCATTATATTGATAAAAATGTGTGTATACAATTTATTTGGGTATTTTTAATAAATATAACATTTCATTTATGTTCGTAACTTACCGATGGTAACTATATCATGATTATTTTTATTTACAGGGTAAAATCTGCAAATGTTCATCATCAAATGCTACCAGATTTCAAGCAAGACGACATTTTTTTATGAACGAAAGGTTTTAAATTTAAATTTTTAATTTTTACAATGCAAATAAATTTTTTTATTTAGTATAGTTTTAAAATTGAAAACAATAGTTTTACTATCCGATTAGGTACAGTAGAAAATGGATCTATGTGATAATGCCACATAGATCGCATTTCCACGTTTTCAGTTTTGAAATAAGTAGCAAATAATAAGTGTTTTTTGGTTAGGTTAGGTTAGGTTATCTCTTTTTGAGGAAAAGCAGTGTGTATACATTTTAATTGAGCGATACGTATAGGTACCTACGTTAACGAAGAGATATTATTTGGCTTTCATGACTATTGCGATGAGATGGCGTGGATAATATTCTGTTTTTCTTTTTTTTATACTGTTACCATTTTCAGTAATAATGAGAGAATAATAAGTATTGTTACATCATTGACTTTTTTCAATGTGAAACCGCACAATAGTCCCAACAGGATCCAATGAGACTATGGCATCACCAATTTGGGTGTTTTGTGAGGCTGAAGGTAGCGGGGAGGGGAAGGAGATGGGGAGAGAAAGGTGGGGATTTACCTGGCTATTCAGATCTGGTCACCAAAAATGATCAAAACCACTCACTTCAAGCAATGTTTCAATTCTGAATAGTAGTCCTACACCAGGGAGATACTGAGAGTATCTTCCACTTTCGAACATGCCGCAAATATACTACATATTATTTTTAGTGAGTAAATTGTGAAATAACCCAAATTGATCAAATAAAATTTACTAGCCCACACCGAGTTATAAATCCGCGAATTAGTTGAGTGCCTAACCCCTCAACCACCGAGGCCTTCAGTTACTTTGTTACATCTTATTACTGTGGTTGGTTACCGCTCCCCTCCCTCACAAATTGTCCCCCATCATTATTTTCGTAGGTAGTTTTTCTTTTGTTTCCATAATTGACAATTTTTTTCAGTAAGGGTTCTATAAACGTATTCTTTGAACTAGAAAATTAGTCAAACGATAACATTCGTGAGCAGATTATTTTAAACATTATACAAATATATTTTATTTCATCATCATAAAGGGAATTATTTACTATATCAGTAAAACATTTTTTTTCATTAAATGCGATCATTTATTTTACAACTTCACTATGTCAGATAAAGGATTTAAGAATTAATTATAATTTTTAATTTATTTTAGTCTAATGGAGTAGCCAGGGGTCGCAGATCGCGACGCGCGAGTCACGTTCGGCACTTTGAATAGGCGTTTGCTGCTCTTCCGACTCCAATTTCATCTCAACTCAACCAGCCTTGAGACGGAGTTTTGACTCGAAAAACATCAGTGTTGCCAGGTCAGCTCTTTTGGAACTAGATTTTCAGATATTAAAGATCTTTATTTTGCACAGACCTCGTTCACGTAAAATGATAATTTAAAATTTATTTGTCTCTGAAACCTGTTATGGAGGTTTTAAAATTTTGGTTATTATCTTTCAATTTCTCTTCCAACCCCCTCCCCACTTCCTCCCAGAAAATATAATTTTACTAAAAATTCTGTAGCCACCCCCTCCTCCTGCCACTACAGGGCTCTCTGATACATTTGTTATCCTGTTTCAATAACAACTTGGATCTTTTCACTTGAAATTCTGCTATCCCCTGGCCTAGCACAATTCTGTAGATAAACAATCTTACAAAAAAAACGTGGTAAAAAGTTTATTCGATTGATAATTGACCGTGTATGTGAAAACATTGCTTATATGGAAACTGACATATTTCACGTAGTTCATGAAAGATATATACATTGTTCACACCAAAGCGTTTTTTATCTGTTGTATTAACTTGAAATTTCCCATCTAATTTGGTAATATTTCCAAAGTATTTTTAATGTGCTGAATGTTTTTTCTTTTTAAAGATATCGTAAAAACAAATATCGTTAATAAACAGAAATAAGATAAAATTACTTAGATTTATAATCAATTAGATTTTTTTGTAATGCTGTTAGTGTTTTATTTTTTAAATATATGAGGTAAAAAACTGATATAGAAAACTTATAAAATATAACAAAACAATTTATCTAATCATCTACAGCCCATATTTTAGCTATTAAGAATATTGTATAGTGCATTATTTTCGACGAAAACTTTACATTATAGAAGCCTAGATTGACTAGACCAACATCAAATTATCATTTTCTTCATCACAACGTTACTACATCCCAGGGCGGTGTTTGATTTCTCCAGCATCGTTCTCCAGGTTGTTTGTTTATGTAGAGCCTTTGTTCCGGGCCGGGGTCAGAGGCCATTGTTTTGGTGTTTGTAATCGTTTTTTTTAACGAGTAGGGTGATTATCTCTGATTAACTCTTCAAAGAACCCTCCTTTTTTATCCGAGCTTAGAACTGCGTAGCGGTAACTCGTTTCCCATGGATACAGGCAAAGTTATGGCGACATTTAAGTATATAAACAAAACTCAGTTACGAGGCTTTCCCTATTTTTTTATTACCAATCAGATTCAAAGCACAATAGCCTTTTATCTCTTTTCATCCTTCATATAATCAAGACCCACATTAGTAAATCTCTTCCTACAGCCCCCACCTTAATCCACCTCATAGCGTTGCCCAACCAGTTGGCAATATAGTTTCCTTCTCTTTACGCTAAACACATATGGGTGATCTCGTGAGGTGTGACATTTTTTAAATTTTTTATTAATTATTTTTAATTAAAACATCTCGCAAAAAAGACATACAAAACGTCAAGCGTGTTTAAACTTGTGTATTTTTAATATAAATTATGTTTAAAAAACACAAAACATTCTATAAAAATATGAATATACAAAATGTACAAATGGTAGATTGTCTTTTACCTATCCAAAAAAAACTTTCTCTTGCTGCTAGTACTGCCGCCCGACAATTAAAATAAAAAGTTTCAGCCACAGCACATAACGAAGTAAAACTTTATCCCTTGTTACCAAGTAATATTTCATTACTATCTTCATTTATCTGAATAGCTCGCACAATTCTTTAAAATTTCAGCTTCTCGGCATTAAAAAATTGAAAATCTGGCTGATTCAACTGCGAGATATAATTTTTAATTTACAATCTTGGAAAAGACAGATTACGGAAGGAAGACTCGCTAATTACTACCGGTAAATATGGCGGAAGGCGCAGATTGCTGAAATGTCCTTTAATTAAAGCGAAGAAAATGAAAAGGTATTCGCATTAAAAAGAAAATATGCTGCAGACGGCTAATACAGATTGTTCCCAGACTAGAGTAGTGCGGCGATGGTAATATTGAAGCTGCGTAATTACATCTTGAATGAAAATTTTTTACTGATAAATATTCAGAATTATGTCGTTGATGAAATTTATTTATGTATTAATTTAATAAACGGATAATGTCTGAAATGTTAACATTGCATAATTTAGTAGATAGAGAAAATTAATTCGGGCATATTTAAGAGAATCACCATAATAATGTTTTTAATAAAGTCGTGACGTTTACTAAATTTATTTAGATAACAAAATAATATATTACAACGTTAAAACTGCATAACTATACATGTAAGTAGAAAAACTAAAGGTTTGTGCAATTGAGATTTTGAATAGAACACTTGAGAATGTGATGGATCAAGTACTCTGAAACAGAGTAGACTAAACGAAACGGCCACTACTCAATATGGACAGATACTCACTGCGGGAGTTGGTAGGACTGCCAACGGGACACAGCCATCTTAGGAGACACAAGCTGTTGTTAAGAATGAAAAACAACAATAGGTTCAGAAAATGTGAAGAGGATGAAGAGACTTTAATTCACTTGTGGTGCCAATGTCCCGCCTTGCAAGGAACAATGCTCAAATACCTTAGAAGACGTATTGTGGAACCGAGAGACGATTCCATGATAGTTGATCCGCCGACCCATAAATGAACCTACACCCGCCGACCCGTTGGAACTGAGTTGAACTGTTGGGTCACATCGAGAGACGGCCACATATCTAATGACAACTCTGGTGAAATTATCAAAGGGACCGGGTTGCTGTTAAAGTTAAATCTCTCGAGTGCTCACGGGAACTAGCCGTAAGCCGTCTCTACTTTATAAGTAATATTTTTTGATGGATCAATATCATTAAATTTCTTACCTCATTTTATAATAAGCCGACCTTGTAACGTCACCAATATAATTACAATCACCGCATAGCAGCCGAAGCTTCGGGGTCTATACATTTTAATTCGCCCTGAGAGGTTGCCAAGATTTGTTAACTAGGTATTGAACATTTTCACAAAGTGAAATGTTACGCCGATTGACACAGTAAATCTATAACGCACGTGCAACTCAAATAAGGATAAAAATTCTTGAAATAAATTAATGTTTTAACTAATTTAAATGAACAATATTAATAGTTAACAGCAATTAAAATCATATTGCTTGAAAATGTTATCTGAAGCGTTAAAATACTTTGATTTCAAGGAACATTGTAAATATTTGGTTAGCTTTTTCTAAAACATAAATTATTTTATGTTCTTTATAAAGTTACTTGGTTATTAAGTAAGGACATTTCATGGGAGGGACGTCAAGTACCCAAGTTCAACTAAACAATCAATAAGCGAATTGCGAAACAAACCTGGTTTCTCTTGAATAAAGAAAGACATAAATCTTTGCGAACAATTTGCTCTCTTGTAACGGAATAAAATCAACCTATAGTTCTGTAAGGTTTATTAGGGGCTCTTACGTTGTTTAAAGTTTACACCCTTTTCTCTTTTCTAAAACCCGCCCTTAAAGTAGACCTGCTATACGGGACGTGTTTGCCTGCACAAGAAAATACTGTAAATAATAAGCACCGGCACACATCAGTCTTCAACCTGGGTAATGATTTAAGTAAAACACCGTGAGGTGTTCTATCCAAACCATCATAATTGAAAGACGATTGAAATCAAAATTCACATTTTAATTGCAAGTATTGTGCTGGTATACAGAACGTACAAAAGGGTGTAGCTTATAGGTACTTCCTATTTTTTACAGCCAACCTAATTCACAAGAAATAGTTATATGTATTTCAATACAACTGGGTTGTTTTTGCCGCCTTAACAGATTGATATATTTTTCAACTACTAAATATTATGATTTGGAAAAAGGGGTCATCAAACTTGCAGGTGTTCAACTTTAGCCGCAATTAAAATTAAATGCAATAAAATAATTGTTCATGTTCGATACACCTGCCATGGATTGAATGTTTTGATGCAATGAGCTGTAAAATATATTTTAATGGTGTTATAATATAAAATCGTTGGGATTGCCTACAAAAAAACTATAAAACAGGTTTTAAATTTTTGTAAATTATGAAAATCTTTGTATTTTTGAAGTCTTCCATGTGTTACCTTCAGCTACAATTAAATATGCCACAAAAAAGGATTTTTTTATTTGCTTGTAAATATTAATCTAAATCAGTAAACAAACAACCCCTAAAAGTAAGATCTACACGAAGAAAAATAAGTATGGCTGATTTATTGAAATCTTGTTAAAAACGTGATTGCAATCCATTTCCTAATAAAATATTAGTCTATTCAGAAAATATCGTATGACGCGTTCATGCAGGTGTCCTTTCCATGATAAATATAATAACGAAATTTTACAACACTAGATTTTTTACGAACACGTGTTCCGACATCCTAATCACATATTTGTGGTGTACCCACAGTTTTTTAGGAAACCTGTCACGATTTTAACAGGAATAATTTGACAAGATTTAAGCAATATTTTCAATAAATTTTCTTCGTGTAGGTACTTTACCTACCGATTTCAGAAAAAAATATGTCAACTCCTAGGGCCCAGATAGAGAAGTGAAATCATTTTCAGCAGAAGTAAAACCAAATTGAGATTAATTTGGCCACGCGGACACGCTCGCATTACATTTCTATCTATTTTAATAGATTATCTTACAAAAACTACTACATAACTAAGAATTGAGAATGTTCTCTAGACATCACGTACCTGGATAATAGTGATTAAATAATGAATAAATACATATATTTTTTAATGAAATTGGAAACGCATTTAGTTTTACTTCAATCAATAATGAATCTGCTAGGGAGGTTTGTGGAATAAGTACGCAAGGTAGGAAGAAAGGTGATGCATGGTGGGATGATGAGATTAAACCACTGGTCTCAGAAAAGAAGAAAGCATGGTTATGTCTGATTGCGGCTGGCAGTGCTTCCAGCGAAGAGAAGTATCGAGCGAAAGAAGTATATAAGGAATGTAAGAAAAAAGTAAGAGTTGGAGTGAAAGAACGAAAGAAACGCCTGGAAGAGGAAGAAGGAATGAAAATGACAAACCATTTCCAAGAAAACATTAAATTATTTTGGAAAGAAGTCAAAAGGTCCCGGAGTGGCCCAGAAAACGGAAGCATGAAAGTGATAAAATCAAAAGATGGAAAAATGTTGACGAATGAGGAAAAAATAAAAGAGAGATTTTTTTATTTTTTTATTTTTATTTTTTTTTTTTTTTTTTAAAAGAAAGACAAACATTCCCAGGTTACGAATAACCCAACAATGTTTGAAAATCTCCTACTACCACCACAGAAAGCCGAAAATGTTGCTTGTGTTGTGATGGAGGACTTAGCCAGCCGAGGAATCGAACACGCGACGCTCGGGTGAGACCCAAGCGCTATGCCCACTCAACCACTGACCGGTCCAGATGGATGAATTATTTCGAGGAAGTCTTCGAAAGCGAAGTGAGTGACAGTGATTCCAGCGGCGAATCAGATATGAATGACGATGGAGTGAATGTAACCGAAATTAGCACGGATGAGATAGAAAGTTCGATTAAATGTATGAAGAATGGTAAGGCTGTGGGGTTTGACAATATTGCTGCTGAATATTTTAAAGGAGGTAGCCGTATAATTCTCACATGGTTGTGCAATCTTTTTAACCAATGTTTAAAGGAAGGTTATACGCCTTTAGATTGGAGAAGGGCTGTGATCATGCCATTATACAAAGGTAAAGGGTCACGTATGGAATGTGGGAATCATAGGGCTATTAGCCTGCTAAGTTCAGTTGGCAAGCTGTATGGTAGAATTTTGATTGAAAGAGTAAGAAAGGAAACAAAAGATAAAATATGGGATGTGCAAGGTGCTTTTATGAGTGGTAGGGGGTGCATGGACCAGATCTTCTCATTGCGTATGCTCACCGAGAAGTTTCTGGCAAAAAACCAGAAACTTTTCTGTGCCTTTGTAGATCTACAAAAAGCATACGACCGGGTCGACAGGAAAAAGCTATGGAAGGTGTTGTCCAAGTATGGAGTGAATACAAATCTGACTCAGGCAATTGCGTCTCTGTATGAGGGAAGCGTTGCATGTGTTAGGGTGAACGGTGATTTTACGGGGTGGTTTGATATCACAAAAGGTGTTAAACAAGGCTGCGTAATGTCACCGTAGTTATTCAATCTATACATGGATAATTGTATGCAAGAATTGAAAGAGGTGGGATTGGGTGCGAATTTGAATAATTTGAAAGTATGTTGCCTGTTGTATGCTGATGATGCGGTGCTGATTGCTAATAGTATAGAAGATCTACAGTCTCTCGTGTCTAGGATGAACGAAGTATGCATGAAGAATGAGTTAATGATGAATGTAAGTAAGTCTAAAGTAATGGTGTTTGAAAGAGAGAGTACGAATACAGTGTGCAATATAATTGTGAATGAGGAATACTTGGAGCAGGTGGATGAGTTTGTGTATTTAGGAAGTATGTTTACGAGAGATGGGAAGGCTGACAGAGATATTGAAAGAAGGGTAAATGCAGGTAATTCCGTTAATGGAGGGCTGAACGCCGTTGGCGCTAACAAAAAATTGTCCAAAGAAGCGAAGTTAGCAGTCCACAACGGAGTGCTGGTACCTACCTTGATGTATGGAAGTGAGGCATTGAACTGGCAAAGAAAGGATGAAAGTAGATTGAATGCTGTTGAAATGAGATCCCTGAGGCGTATGTGTGGTAAAACCATGTTTGATCGTGTGAGGAATGTGGAGATCCGCAAAGAGTGCAAGGCTGATGTAAGCGTAATGAGTAAGATTAAGAAAGGGACGCTTAGATGGTTTGGGCATGTAGAGCGAATGAGCGAAGATAGGAGTGTAAGGAGGATATAAGATGCAAATGTGAATGGTTGCAGAAGTCGGGGACGCCCGAGGAAGACATGGCACGATCAAGTGAATCAGATACTAGAGTCGGGCCATGTCAAGAGTCAGAATAATAGTATGTATGAGACGATGTATGAATGTGAATGAGGCAAGGAGTGTGTGCCAAGACCGAGTTGTTTGGCGGTCCGTCCTCTCTGCCTACCCCTGCGGGGAAACGGCGTGATGGTTAGTTAGTTAGTTAGTAATAATTGGTTCGAATTGAATATTGAATTTAATAATGATTTTTCTGATTCAAAATTGGAACACCTAAAAAGAGGAAGGTCATAAATATAATACGTTTATATATAAACCATAATCCAAGGACACAATACGACGACATAACATTGAATTCATTTTCCCGATAATTGAATTTCAGAGAAAATATTATCATCAAATCAGGGATTCCAATTAATTTCTTATCAAAAACATACACAGGCACTTTGTTGGGAAAATAAATAAACGATTTTTCAATTAAAGTTTTCAAGAGACCAGCGTTATTTCGAATTATCACCAGAAGAATGTGATTATAATCTCTAGACGGGGTTGTATCACTGTGAATTTCATATGCCCTTTGTTACTAGTACTGCAATATTGAATCCATTGAATAAATATGCAGTATGGATGTGAATTAAACATGCCAGGAGTAATTCACCCACAATTATTTTCGTTTTACAGGCGATTCTGGACTAAAAATAATTAAAAATTAGTTCTTATTTCATCATAATTTTAAGAAAATCTTCTTTCTTACTCTACTGAATACTGTTAAAAAATTAAACCAAAAGCATAGTGCCTAATTTTTGTCACTTGATGAGAAATTTTACGAATATTCAAATTCCTACCAGTTCACAGTAGAAATGACGTTACAAAACTTGAAATAGTTGCGTATACCCAGACCTTCCACACAGAAAAAAATTCTGTATATATTTATGTTTGTTAAGGAAATTTCGAAATAAAAGTGTTGAAATTTTTTTATTAATTTGTACATTTATTGGAAACGGTAAGTGCCTTTCGGTTAAACAATAATACCCTCAAACAGAATATCTCGAGGATTATTATTAAAAGTAAAGTATGTTTACCCCTCAAGGAAAATGTACAATAATGTGCTAAGTTGCATGATAAAATGAACGATGTTTTAAATATACTGGTATCTAAGTAAAAACGGATACGTTCAAAAACAAGTCGATAAAAATGCACACTATGTTCTTCTTATTAATTTTAAAGCGAATCTCTCCATTTTTTTGTACGAATAAATGGATTAAAAAATAACCATAAATCCGACAAATTATCATACTACTAGTTATTTTTATGAAAAAATAAAAAAAATCAAACTGTAAATGAAAAGCTTTTTATAACAATAAAAATAATTTAAACATATTTTTTTGATTTGACTAAGGATTAAACCTTCCTCCCCAGGAACTGGATACAACAACTCTAACACCTAAGCTAAATCTCCATTTGGATAGTACAGACAATTATTTCGTATAATATTTGCTGTAAATTTGTATTTGTTAAATATGATTCAATTTCATAAAAATGCCACCAAAAGTTGATAAAATGCATACAATTAGTCCATCTGCCGAATTTCAGCTTGATAAGAGGTCAGGAAGTGGGTTAATTTCAACTTCCAAGATTCCATTTTATTCGTTCATTCATTCATTCATTCATTCATTCATTCAATTATTCATTAATTCATTAATTCATTCATTTCATTAATTAATTCATTCATTCATTCATTCATTTATTCATTCATTCATTCATTCATTCATTCATTCATTCATTCATTCATTCATTCATTCATTCATTCATTCATTCATTCATTCATTCATTCATTCATTTATTCAATAATTCATTGATTTATTCCTTCAAAATTTTTTAATTTATTAATTCATTCATTCATTCATTTATTCATTCGTTCATTTATTCAATCATTCATTCATTTATTCATTCGTTCATTTATTCAATCATTCATTCATTTATTCATTCATTCATTTTTTTATTTATTCATCCATTTATTTATTCATTCACTTATTCAACTTTTCTTTTATTCATTCATTAATTTATTCTTTCATTCGTTTTTTTCATTTATTTATTCATTAATATATTCATGAATTCATTCATTTATTTGTTAATTAATTTATTCATTCCTTTATTTATTAATTCATTCATTTATTAAATCATTCATTTATTCATACAGTCATTTATTCATTCAAGAAAACAAAATCGAATTTTAAATATATGTATTTATAAATAAAGAAAGCTCCCTTTAAAAATTCACCACATTGGCTCCGCCTTTTCCTACAGATGTTTTATGTAGAGTTATAAACAGTATTTAGTTAGTACTGCCCATAAAAAAGCTAAGATCACACATTCGTCTTGCTAAAGAATACAGAGTCCCGTATTTTTTATTGAACGCGATAAATTTAAAAAGGGGATTGAATTTCATTCTCTACAATCAAAAATAGAATATTTTACATTTAACTTACCTGAAAAACGAAAGGTGATTTTTTTCGTGTTTTATCGAGTGTAAAAATGTATTTATTTATGTCGTAGCCGGGAATATATATGTTTATAAATACGAGAAAAGTATTTTATTGTAAGTAGTTTTAGGCTTCATTTATAGTCAAAGTGCTAAATAATCATCAAGTTATTTAAATTTTCAAATACATGATTGCGTACGTTTTAAATACATGTTCAGTCGAGGGGCGTCTAGGGGACGTGATGTTGATCGTAATGTTCGACGAACATTGTAAATTAATTACTAACCTCTTAACCAAATACTAAGGTCAGAAAAAAAGTAAAACTTATTACCACGGTGTTTGTTTGGTTAAGACGATCTTAAACCAGGCTCAAGGCCGGCTTTACCACACAAGTTGAACCGGCGTGTAGGAATCTAATTAGTAAGACGGTTAATATCGAAGGTAATCCATTAACATTAGCAGTAAAACATGCGACCGTTGAGAATGCACTTTCTTGGTTAATTTGAACTATATTAAACGTCGTTCCTATCAAGAGCATGGAGCTTTCAAATGCACATAGACAATTTAAAAAAAAAACAGACACCATATATTATTGTTAGTTTCATTTCATGTTGTTGAAACTTGATGATGCCAGGTTGTAACTACAAGTATAATAATAAATAATAATATTTGGATGATTTGTATAACGCCGTTTTTGTGCAAAATCACCTCAATTCAATTTCTTAGGAATAACTTCTTATTGACGCCTGTAAACATCATTATAATATTTTAATATGTACTAATTTAGTATAATATTGGTAATAATTCTTAAATTGAAATATGAGATCGATGAAAATGACCAAATGTAATTAGGTGTTAATAACTCAATTGGTAGAGACGGTAGTCCCGGTAAGTCCTAGTTGCAACCGTTACCTTTTTTTATTTTCTGGATCTTTATGTGTTTCATATTTTCATTAAGACATATTATCTTTGTATCTAACATCATTTCATACAACCAGATTAAGTTGTTGCCACCCACTCTGTCACTAACGTGAAGTGAACACCTGCGAGTTCGATGACCCTATTTTCAAAAAGGAAATCATAATTCTGACAAAGACTGTTACCAGGCTGATATTATTGATACATATTTGGACACCTGCATTAGAAACTGTAAACATGTTGCAAGCTGGCGTTGACGTCACACAAACACCGTGGAAGACACTATAAATATCTCACTAAAACAAAAAATATTATTATTCAAGTTTTACAACTAGTAGAAGCGACATCGCCGGTAACAACGTGATCTGTTCTTACTTGAAACTACGATTCTTGAGTCTCAACTGAAAGCTGTATTCGCTTCAGTACCTCCATCACGGCACAGTAATTTCAAGAATTAC
Organism: Hesperophylax consimilis; assembly: GCF_061612785.1. Taxonomy (NCBI): domain Eukaryota; kingdom Metazoa; phylum Arthropoda; class Insecta; order Trichoptera; family Limnephilidae; genus Hesperophylax; species Hesperophylax consimilis. The sequence goes on along the minus strand of NC_142841.1, from coordinate 16,784,434 downwards.
AACCAGTTGACGCAACACCTCTGGTTATAACGCGATCTGTTATAACTTGAAATTACAATTCCCGAGTCTCAACTGAAAGCTGTATTCGCTTCTGTTACAACGCGAGCGAGACGCATCTCTCATCTTTACAATAGTGGGGCGTCTCCGTGTGCCGGCCCTTATAATCAAATGACCATGCCGCCGCTGAATTCCTGCTGGCTAGCGACTGAACTGGCCACCACTTTTGATCACCTAAAGGCTGGCCAATTTCTGCTGCTGCCGACTGCTGGTCACTGATGCTGACAACCTAGAAGCTATCCATTTCCTCCTGGCTACCGACTGAATAAGCCACTGATGCTGACAACCTAAAGGCTGGCCAATTCCTGCTGCTGGCCACCACTGTTGATCACTGTGATGTTTGGTAATAAGTTGGGTTTTCAAGCGATAGATGGCACCAGTCATAAAGCTTACTCCAGAGTCCGACAGATGTTGCTAGAGTGTAGAAATTGCCTGTGGGATATTATTTCCAGGCAACAAGCTTCTAGAAACAGAGAATTACCAACCCTCGGGTAATGAACAGTGTAGCTTAATCCAGACTTATTTATTGTAACGTAAAGAAGCGCAATTATTGTAGAAGAACCTTTTACTTTTCACAAGAGTTCCCAACACTAAATCTGCAAGTAAAACAGAGATATAACAATCACCCAAAGGCTGGCCAATTCCTGCTGCTGCCAATTGTGATGGTCACTGATGCTGACAACCTAGAGGGTGGCGAATTTCTCCTGGCTACCGACTGAACTAGCTACTGATGCTAACAACCTAAAGGCTGGGCAATTCCTGCTGGCTACCGACTAAACTGGCCACTGCTGCAGCAGTCGCTTGAGCAATTTACTGTATCGTATGGCGCGCTGATGCACAATGTGCTCCAAAAACATTCACTAACCATGAATGTTTTTGGAAATATTTTATTTAAATCATTATGTCTTTTAGTTTCATAGATGATGACAATGATATTAATTTTTGTAAAGTAAATAACCTGCGTGAATGGTTTCAAAAGCAAGATTCAAGGAAATGTGATACAAGTAAACTTAATTTTGTTCAACTAAACATTAGGTCAATATGTAAATATTTCGACCTATTTCATGTTTATTTTAAAGACTGTTTAAATCACGTTGACGTACTCATGCTTTGCGAAACGGCAATTCGTTCGGAACTTGTTAATCTTTATGATATTCCCGGATACAATTCGTATCACTATTGTAGAAAACAAAAATCCGGTGGAGGCATCTTGTTATATATAAAGAATAACCTTTCCTTTTCGCAAATATTTCTGGACACCAAATTTTTTGAGAACGTTTTTGGAATATTGACACTTCCAAATAAGAGCACTTTAAATGTCTTAGCAATATACCGACCTCCGAATCTAAATAAGCTATCATTTTTGTCAGAAATATCCTCTGTGTTTGAAAACAATATTAAATCAAATGAAAGTGTAATATTTTTCGGCGACATAAATTTAAATTTATTAAACAAAAATGATCCTATCATAATAAATTATGAAAATATTCTTACAAATAACTATTTGAAAAAATGTATAGATGGCGTCACTAGGGAAGTAATTGTTAAACAGAAAATAAATAGTTCATGCATCGATCATTTCTATAAGCGGTAAACTGCCCGCTGGATTAACCAGTACAATCTTCGCATGTGTATGTGACTATAACATTGCCGATCACAACACAACAGCTATAAGTATACGCTATAACTCGGCACCGAGGACTTGTCAACAAATTGCATTCTTACGGACTTCCCGCATCCCTGTGTACGTGGATTGCTGACTTTTTAAGGGATAGGTCGATTCAGGCGGTTGCTGACGGTTTCACCTCTTCCTCGCACTCCATAAATGCTGGCGTCCCACAGGGATCGGTTCTGTCTCCGACTTTGTTTTTGTTGCACATCAATGACCTTTTGACATGTGCACCGATTCATTGTTACGCGGATGACAGTACAGTTCATGATAGCTTTTTGTTTGACAAGCCCCCAAAGGGCACACAAACTCCAACGGCTCGGAGGGCTTTGAAGCAGAGAATGGACGGTTATCTCGAGAGTATTTCCTCCTGGGGTAAAAATAATCTCGTCGAATTTAATGTTTCAAAGACCCAATCCTGTCTGATTACGTCTAAAAGGGATCCAAATGATAATCTAGTCTCCTTCAACGGAAGCAATCTTCCGAACAGGCCTTCCATTGATATGCTTGGTGTAACTATAAGTGACCAGCTCAGGTACGGGGGCTCCATCGAAGCCAGAGTAAAGTTGGCCTCTCAGAAGCTGGGCGTATTGTACAGGGCCCGCAGATACTTTAATAGTACACAACTGCTCACCCTGTACAAATCGCAAGTGCGCCCTACTGTCAAATTTGGCAGCCATCTCTGGTCTGGAGCCCCAAAATACCTGAAAAAAACCCTTGACTCTGTGCAGAAACGGGCGGTCCGTTTGATAGATTTCCCAATCTTAACAAACGGACTGCAATCTTTAGAGCACAGGCGTCAAGTAGGTATGCTGTCCTTGTTCTATCGGTATTACAATGGAAGATGCTCTGAGGAACTAGCGTCATTGATCCCTTCGGCACCGGTGCGTAGTCGGGATACACGCCAAACGCGCGCCCAACATTTGTACACAGTTGACACTTGTCACATGAGAACGGGTCGCTTCTACGATTCGTTCTTAAGTTCAACAGCTCGGCTGTGGAACGAACTGCCGGCCTCTGTGTTTCCTCCCTCCTACAACATGGGACTCTTCAAGACCCATGTTCACTCCTTCCTCTCCAAAAAAAGACCCTCCACACAGCATCCCCAAAGATGACATAGGCCCCGAGGGAAATTATTTTCTTCAGGGCCTCCTGTGTGGAGTAAATATAAATAAAAAAAAAGATAATTTAAACTCAAATGATTATAATAAAGTTAAAATTCTTTCGCAAAAACTGGTCGATAAACATATTTGTAATTATGATTGGAAATCGCTTCTAAAGGAAACCGAATGTTCTGTTATTTATTTGAAAATTAAAAATTATTTTGATGACTTGTATAAAAAAAGCACAATTGAAATAAGCAAAAAATCAAAAAACCGACCGCATGCCATAAATGAATGGATATCTACTGATGCACTTTATAAAATTAAAAAAAGAGATTTTTTATACAAACGTTGAAGAAATGCTCCAACGAACAAATACTATGAAAAAGAATATAAGTGTTTTCGAAATATTTTAAATAAATTGTTAATAAAATTAAAAACCTCATACTATAATGATAAATTCAAAAATATATTTCAAGACTCAAAAAAAACATGGGACGAATGTAATCAAATTTTAGGAAAGAAATGTAAAAATGATTGTGACCAAGTTGCATCCAAATATTTGATGAAAGATCGGACCGAAGAAAGCGTAACAAATGACTTTGTTGATTATTTCTCTGACAATGTTTGCAATATGTTACATAAATGTAATCATAGGACAACTGGGTTTGAACCAGAGGAGATGCCTCAAAGCATGTACCTACCTAGGGCTAAAATTGCTGATATAGAAAACATTGTGAAGCAACTTAAAAGCTCTTCTCCTGGAATCGATAATATCAGAATGAGCGATATTAAAAAACATATATTAACATTAGGTCCAATTATAACCCATTTTGTAAACAGAATCTTATTTGAAGCAAAAATTTCAGATGATTTAAAATGTAGTATTATCAGACCCATTTATAAAGGAGGTGATCACACCATTTTGGGTAATTATAGACCAATCAGTATTTTGCCATCACTCGAAAAAATTCTTGAAAAATACATTCAAATTAAATTAATAAAATATTTGGAAGATTTTTCTATTATTGATACTAACCAATATGGATTCCAAAAAAAAAGGGCACTGAAGTGCTACTTCAAAAGTTTGCCAGCTTGATAAATAATAATTTAAATAATAAACATCATGTATTAGTCTTATTTATAGATTATTCCAAGGCATTTGACACTATTAACCATAGAAAATTGTTGAAAATACTAGAAATCATAGGAATAAGAGGGAAACTTCTAAAACTATTTGAAAATTATTTGAACAACAGGTGCATGCAAATAAAGCTTTTGAACACATTAAGTAAAAAAAGAAAAATCTTAGCAGGTGTTCCTCAAGGTTCCATATTAGGTCCTATTTTATATATAATTTATGTATCTTTTATTAAATTTATTTTTAAACATGTAAAACACTTTGTGTACGCGGATGATACTGCATTGGTGTTTTCTTGCAGTGATTTGCAATTATGTATTGAACTTTTACAAAAAGATTACATTGAACTTTTAAAATGGTCTCACGACTCTGGCCTAATCATAAATGCAAAAAAAACTAAATTGATACACATTAGATCACCCAATGCCAAGGTAAATACTATTATACCCGAAATTAAAACACACAATTCAGATTGCCTACATGTTGGTATCCCTGCGAAGTGTACATGTGAAAATATTGAACTGGTTAAAAAATATGTTTATTTAGGTGTTATTATTGATTTTTTTTTCAAATGGGATTTACAGATAAATAAAGTCTGTGAACGACTGAGATCTATTATTAGCAGATTATATAAATTAAAATTTTATGTTCCAATATGCACACTTCGAATAATTTATTTATCACTAGCTGAATCTATCATAAGGTATGGAATTACAGCTTGGGGATTTTCCTCTAAAACAAATATAAATCATGTTCAAGCAGTTCAAAATTCTCTTGTTAAATTATTAGCTCATAAAAGTTTATATGAACAAAGGCATAATGTTCCACACCTTTATCAAAATCTGAAAATCCTCTCGGTAAGAGCAATTATGTGGTATAAAATAATTTTTCAGCACATAAATAGCCCTATGTACATAAATAGACTGGAACACACTTACAATACTCGATTTACATTAAATGAAGGACTAATCGTACCAAAACATGTAAACAAATATGGAAAAAGAACGCTAGACTACATGATACCAAATTGTTTAAATATGTTACCTGCAGAAATCAAAAAATGTACAAATATAAAAAGAAATTTTTTGTTGAAAAATTGGCTAGCTGAAAGAAATAGTTTGTACTAGACTCTAATACAAACTATTTCTAACTGCATACGCTTTAATTGTTTTTTGTTTTTATTTTTATTGTATTACACCTCTCATGATATGAATGTATACATTTGATATAATCTGTTTAAGTTAAAAGCACCCAATGACAAACTACTTTAAAGTAGTTTATTGGGACTTTTTGATTTTTGTATATTATTTTGATATTTAATAAAAAAAAAAAAAAAATAAAAAATAAAAATCTGAAATCATCGCTAAAAGCATTCCGATTGTCTCAGTTTCTATCTGTGTATTAAAACCCAGTTGTTTTGAAATACATGTAACTATTTATTGTGAATTGGGTTGTCTGTAAGAAATAGGAAGTACTTATAAGCTACACCCCATTGTACGTTCTGTATACCAGTATATCGTCTTTCTTTTATGATGGTTTGGATAGAACACCTCACGGTGTTTTACTTAAATCATTACCCAGGTTGAGGGCTGATGTGTGCCGCTGCTTATTATTTACAGTATTTTCTTGTTCAGACAAACACGTCCTGTACAATATTCTTCAATACTTAATTAAAAATGTAAATATATTACTCGTAAATTGAACGATTTATAAATTTTGTTATTAGTTACCCAGAAAATGTTCTTATTTGAAACGGAATTTGTTTGCCTTCTTCAAAGTCTTCAAGTGATGAATTTTTATGAGGTCAGTGTTCAAAATCCATTGTATTTCAAGGAAGGCATGTTGATTATACTAATTATTCACTATCCCTACAAATAATATTATTAAAATCAACATTAATTTCTAAGATTTTGTGTTTATTCTATGAGTTATTTTAATTGGCTCCCGAAATCTTTATTCTGGCTAGCGGGGGTCTGAAATCCAAGTTATTCTCCCTCTTTCATAACAATGGTTTAATTAATACATAAGGCATGACTAGAAACACTTTCATAAACTTTGAAACAATTGGACCAGGTCACAGACCTTCCTTAGTGTCAATACCACTTGCAAGTTGCAAGTGGTATCTTGCAACTCAGTTTTACATAATATTGTATTTGTAATGAACATTCTCTGAAAGTAAAAAATGAAAGCAAATAAAGTTTTGACAGAAATTTTCATTTAAACATTTTACCCTAGCATTGCGGAGTTGGTACTTTATTATTTATTAAAGCACGTCCCACGTTCGCCAGATTTAAAAAAAAACTTCACGCTTGAGTATAATTTGTACTTAATTTGCAAGCGTTGAGCTATGTAGTCAAATTACCATGGAAATATCCCTCTTAATCATAGCTAATATCTTCACAGAATTATCCAGGCTGCGTAAGAAACTGAAGGTTTGAAGGAACATATAAATGTTTTCATCGAGGTGCTTGTCGCTTTACTGAATCTTAGGCAAGATATAGCCGACAGTTCCACGTCAGTACAAATTGCCGCTAATTTATATTAAGGCGTTTGAATTATTAGGGTGTCTACCCTTTTCTATGATAACACTTTAAGATTACAAGGTTCAATTCCTCCCAATGATACAACCCCTTGACAGAACATCTGTTGCGATGTAAAACGGTGACGTAAATTAATGCTTCCGTTTGAAGTACAAGCCATTTTGTTCTTATGACGCACTATATTTCACGGAAAGGTGAACGAACAATTATACAATGTACACGATGTCTAGAATGATTATTATTTTAATAAATTATCTATTTTTGGTTCAATCAACTTTTTAGTATTTTCTATATTATTGAAACTTGAATTATAATATTGTTAATTTTATAATATTTTTTATTTTTACATAATAGTACATATTTTTAAAAGTATTTCTACGCCAATGAAGAGAACGACTGGCTGGTGAGTTTGGTGTAGGAGTTAAACATAATATAGGGAATACATTTTTTTTTATCTAATACAAATAAGTACAAGGATGAGGTAACAATAAATATAAATATGATTTGAATTAATGAAGTTATTGATATTTTTTGATAAAATAGTCCCAGTAACATCTTACGTGACGTAATCGTTCTAGTATTTGGTTTTCGTTCAATTTAGGCAATTTTTTTCCAAAAAAGAGCTGATAATGACCTCCCTACAAGTATGAAACTCATGCTGTTAATGATTTAGATAAAGCTAACATTTTTACTAAAAACTGTCTATTCTGATGATACTTCGTCTACTATTTCTCCACTGACTATGTCGATACTATTAATTTTAATGATTACCAAATCTCACTTGCAGATGTTTTCCAATACTTAAAGAATTTGTCTATTAAGAAATGTATTGGACCTGACGGTATTTCAAAGATTTTACTGAAAGAATCTAAATATATTTTATCTAAACCAATTTCTGTGTTATATAAAATATCTCTTCCTTCTGGCATATTTTCTACTTCTTAGAAAATTTCTAATAAAAGACCTATTTTTAATTCGGGAAACAATTCAATCGTTGGAAACTACAGACTGATATCGATTATAATAATAACATAGTATTTATATAGCGCAGTTTAGTGTCATTTCACGTCAAGTACGCTTTACCATAACAAACTTAAAAACGGTAATTTAGTATTAATGTCATGTTTTTAAAATTATTCCTACAGTACGCCTTTGTCAATACAGATCTAATAATATAACACTAAATATACAGTTCATCCAAAGCGGTGACAAAACAAAGAATAAAAATAACAGCAGGACAGGACAAAGAAGAACCATTTAAACTAAAACATAATATAAACAGGAGGCAGTTTGTGCTCAGAAATGAGAATCTTCTGAGTAGATATTTAAAACTGGTACAATAAGGGGACAACCGAAACCAAACAATTACCGGAAGTTTGAGAATATGGCTTATTATAATATCTCATATTCCCAAACTGTTTGAGTATATAGTTAAAAAGAAAACCTCTCATATTTTCAAAAATATTCTGATTGAAATTGAAATGAACAGCATTGATTTAGATCTACTTAATGGACCACAGCTAATGTACTTTCCTTTACTAATACCATTGTCAAAGCTCTTGAAGATAACTCTCAGGTAAATGTTCTTTATATAAGCTTTTCTAAAGCTTTTGATACAGTTTACCACTCAATCTCAAACTAAATGCCATCGGTAGATAAAATTCCTTAGTATCCTTATTTAATTCTTATTTGAGAAAAAGAAAATGATAAACTAAATATAGTTGAATCTATTAACCCTAGATTCATAACCTTATCTAAGAGGAACATTATTCATAAACATTCATCTCACAGACGACTAAATTTAAGTGACGAGTTTTGGGGTGCTTGTAAATAAAATAAATAAATTAAGTATGGCACTCTTTAATATGTTTAATTAGGTAACAAAAAAATAATAAACGAGTCAAAATTAAATTTCATCGGTACATTCCACACACATGAGGCCGCGATGGTCCATGCACATATACTTTTTGCATTGCTTGCATTGGAACCTTGTCATATGCCGTTTTTTATAATCACAATAACCACAAACCTTTTTTTGAGTACCACTTGTACGAGGTGTGGCAATGGTAGGCATTTCATCTAAAACTTCGGCGATTTTCCTTTTTAGGCATCTCTTCAAAGTTGGCATTTCGTGTCTTTTACGTAACCATGTCGTTATCACTGTCGGAATCTGTCGGCACCATTTCATCTTATTCCACATGATCTTCGACATCACTGATTTCTACATCCTTTTGCTGACTGGTAAAATCATCATCACCAGAATCAGATAAACGATTCAAATAGTCATCAATTTGCCGATCATCCATTCTAAAATAAAATAAAAAGATTTGATGTAAAATACACACAATAATACATTTTGAACGATAAAATAAGATGTAACTATAAATAATAACTCATATAGAATAATATCATATACCTACTTACTTTTACTCTGTATAACCAGAACTCATCAAGAACAATGTTTTCAAAATAACTTGCAGTCTCGTCAAAAGTTACACTATTCATAAACATTCGTCTCTCAGACGTTCAAAGGTCTATAACATGTCCACAAGACTTCACTGCAAGGCAAACGCACCCTCGTTGCTAATGAACAAGCGATCTAGGAAGGTACTTGAGAGGTCATCATTCTATCTCTTTCACTCGAGACACTAGAAACAAATTTACGTTTTGTGCGGTCTGTGGGACGAATGGTTATGAATCTAGGGTTAATATTGATTTAACGTATGCAGTACCCCGAGGAGCTTTTCTAGTTCCGCCTCTTTTTAAAGGATTTATTGTCGATCCAATTGGAATTTTTTCTCGTACGCTTCTCTGGCTTTTTCAGAGTGCAATAAGATAAAAATAATTAAAACTTCGAATATTGTTTCCTTTTTCAATTAGATACTAACTCATTTAATGATTGGTGTAAAATAAACTACTTGGAACTAAATGTTGTTAAATGCAAATTCATGTCATTTTATCGAGCGAAGAAACGATTTATTTTTGATTATAAACTAAATGATCGTTAGTTATCTACCGGTAGTCTATTAAGGACCTTGGTGTCATTTTAGATTACGATCTGTCTTTTCGTGAACACAAAAATAACGTCGTTATTAAATCTTTTAAACTGCCTGGCTACATCAATAGAATTACCATTGACTTCAATCATATAATTACCATAAAACTCTTCGTTGGTTTACGTTCGTTGGTTTCCCCTAATCTAGAATATGACTGTGTTATTTGGTATCCATTCTACGATATTTACATTAATACTATCGAATTCGCACAGCATCGCTTCTTAAGGGGAGTTGCTTGGAGGTTACAACTAGAAAGAGAGGATGATCTTGACGTATAAATAAATCTATTTTCTTTAGAGAAACATACCAAAGAATTTGATCTCATGTGCATTTTCAAAATTATTTACAGTATGATTGACTCACCTACTTTATTTCAACTGTTTCAATATCCCTTCCATGATTAATTGATTGTTTTTGTTCAGTCAACACTCCACAAATTATGGATACTATTCACCTATGTCCAGAATGGCCAGACTTGTCAACTTAACTCAGAGCCTTGATTTTGTTTGTATAAGACTTAATGATTTATGTCAGTTATTACGCAAGTAAGATTTTGTATAGATGTGACAGAATTCGTGAACTCCATCAAAACCTTGTTCCTGTCTTGACTTTACATTATTTTCATTGTTTTCGTACCTTATTTTTTTCGTAGCTGTATTTTTTTTTTAAATTTTCCGACCTAGTAACATATATTCTTGTATAAACATCGTTTAATATGAAATGTGTTGTAATTGGACATGATCCGGTAATAAAAAATAAAAATAATATTAATAATCCTGTCTTTTTCGTTTACGACGCGTGAGAAGGAAGATCACGAACGTCGATTGCGTCCGTACGAGCTCTCGCTGGGGCTAGTTTAGTGTTACGAGTGTTCAGTATTTTATAATAAAAGTTTTTAAAAAGTTGACTGCTAAACGTTTATTTTATATATATTTGAAAATTTAATTATTTTGCGTGTGCTGCGTAAAAAATAAAGGAGTTTTGATGTTGTGTAAAAGTGATTAATTAAATTTGATTGTTTTAATTGTTATCTATGATTAATTATAACTTTTTGAACTTAGTATTTTTTTACAATGTTGTTTATAAGAATACTGTTGGGTTTTTTCATATTACTTTAATAACTAGTGTTTGTACCACCCTTAGTGGGCTAACATTTTTTCGTATGCACCTCCCCATCTACTGAATGAACGTCTTGACTAATTCTGGAATTTTTTAATTACCTAACTAAGGATTGTTTCATATTTAAAATTTATTTCTATTTATTTACTAATCACATATTACTATCAAAAGTTTAAAGTGCGTGCTTCAGTATGGCTGACAGCGGTTTATTTGTTGGTTTGGGACCAATGATTTACTATAAATCTATAATATCGCACAGAACTTTATTAGATATCGTAACGAGAAATCGTTTTCTTCTTTTTATTGAATTTTAATTAATTTGGTCTGTGAAATGGATTCTCAGTGAACGAGCGTGGGTGTATTCCATTAGCAGTGAGCTCGTACAATTTTCTTAAACAATCAACTCACCTATTCACTCTGGCCAGATAAAAATATCCAGGTGAATAATGTATGATTTTCTGCTGGATCGGGCTAAATCTCTGGGTTTTGTTCATTATGAATTAAAGACTCTGCCTCCGATATGTAGTCGCAGATGAATAAAAGAAACCGTCCGACTAGAATGCGCTTGATTGTAAAGGATGAAGAGTTGAGTTAGTTAGAAGCCACTAGTTTGTCGAGGATGAAAGATCATCTGTGTTCGAGAGTATGGTGCCTATTTAGTTAAAATGCAGAGGTTTGTCAGGGATATTAGAATCTACTGAAAAATGTTATGCTTGGTCCACACCAAAGCCAATCTTCCAACTTCAAACATTTGGACGATCGTGTGGAGGGGTAGTTCGTGCGTTGGAAGTTCGGGTTGGAAGGTTGGTGTTTGAGTTGGCCTGGGATCGCCTTCGAGGCGATCGCTACGGCCAACTCTATGGCCAACCCGCACGAACCGACCGTCCGAGCTGTCCACACATCTCTGCAAACGGCAGGCAATCATAACAAAAGTGACATTTGCGTATAAGTGACGTTTACGTATTATCTTTTTCGCGCCAATAAGTTAACACATAATGGCAGAGTGGAGTAACGATTTAATATTGTCGGACTCGGATTCGTTCAAACGTTCGGAGTTGGAGGGTTGGCAGCAGTTTCTCTAGGTGGCCACCACACGATCGGCCAACCTTCTAACTGTTCGGAGTTGGAAGGTTGGCGTTGGTGTGGAAGAATCATTAGAATCCACCAGAGTATCAATGGTTAAAGGCCGATTGTTTGCAAGGGATATTAGAATCCACTGATTTGTCTCCAGAATAAAATACCGGGTCGGTTTGAAATCACCGGGTTCTAGAAACCACCGGTTCGCCAAGGATGAAAGAGCCGGCTTGTCTGGAACATGCCCGCACCGGTCCGCCAGGGATGAAAAAGCAATTTACGCTCCGCAATCATTTTTATCTTCGCGCTCCCTGGGAGCCGCCATTACGGGCAAATTCCGTTTGACGTGAAAAATCCCACGTAAAAATGAATATTTGAAGATAACGCAATGCGCTACACATTTTCCTGGCATTGTGCGTGACATTAATCTGTCAAATGATGTGTTCTCGGAAAAAAACAATCCAACTTCTGTCAAGATAAAAATTTTGTACCTAATTTAAATATTATTTTTAAGAAAGTCACAAAACATACTCGGACTGATTAAATCTATCATATTTATGAAAAAAAAATCTAAATGAGTGTTCTGACTGATTAAATTAAATGGTTTGCTTTAAAATATTTAATTTTGTTACAAAAAATGTTTATTTTTTAAATGTAATCTTTAGGAGACGTGTGCAACCTTGTACACATATTGGGCATGTGTTTTTGCGTATCTCCATATTGAAGTTAAATACTAATACGACCTACAAATGTACCCACAGCTCTCTTGAAAATATTCATAAGTACGTAATAATTATTTTTGGAAAAACCCAATGATTAAAACCTCAAATAGTAATATTTAATTGAAGACAATATTAGCGATTCCTAAACGAAAATTTGAAACAGAAAAATCGGAAAAGAATACGGTCACATCTAGGACTCGAACCCAAGACCCTTGCCTGACCCTTGCCCAGGATGTGTGCCCCGGCAAGGCAAGGGTCCTGGGTTTGAGTCCTAGACGTGACCACATCTTTTCATATTTTTCTGTTTAAAATTTTCGTTTAGGAATCGCTAACATTGTCTTCAATAATTAAATACGTAATAACTTTTTTTTTGTATTTCTTTGGCATTCACTATGTAACAATTTCTAGACATTTTTTGTTTTTAATGAGTTTTTATTATTCACAATGTACATTTGTTACGTATAAATTTTTTATAAAATTAGCGACCGGTTTCGACACGTCCGTGTCATTAACTAGCTATTTTAAAACTAAATTTTTAAGTGCAGAAATATGGGGTTTTATTTAGTTTGGTTCTTTGATGGGAGGGATTTGAGGGAGGGGGAGGGGGTTGAGAGGGAGGGAAACGGAGGGAGGAGTCAACATAACGGGGAACATTGTCAATAGAGGTGATTTGCAAGGTGCTATTATTTTATTTACTATATTAATGTTTGAATTAATTTTTTTGTTGATTTCTAATGTTTCTAATGCGCACAAATTAAAATATTTATTAATGTTAGAATGTTTAAACTTAGTTTTATCCCGGTTGAAGCGTGTCAAAGAAACGTGTTTATTATCCAAAGGACTTAACTATAACATTAAAGATGACAAAGTTCATAACGTTGAAATACTTGCTGCTGACACGGATCAAGCCCTTTTCAAATGCGCAGATTCCATTAAACATAAATCTTCTGAACTCATCAAAAAACACCTTAAAAATAAAAATAATAATAACAATATTTCCTCCAAAAATACTGAAAAACAAACCTTAAACAACATCAGAAAAACCATAAAAGAAAATAATTTAACTCTAACCAAAGCCGACAAAGGAAATACCATAGTGATTTTGAACAAAATAGACTACGTTAATAAAGTAGAAGATTTTTTAAAAAGTGATAACTTTTCAACTCTTCCAAAAGACCCTACAAAGAAATTTCAAGAAGATGTCAAGAAGACAATCAAAAGCTGCCCTTTATTATGTGGTGAACCTAAATATAATCATCTAGTATTAACTAATCCACAGCCTCCTAAACTATATGGTGTCATATAACAGATTTTAGGCGCAAAGATCCTACAGTTGCCAACTTGAGTAGCGGGAATTATCAGGCTAGTTGCTGGGTCAAACGTAACGCGCAAAAGATCCGCTACAGTTCCCCCCACCCCCGGCGACCGAGCTCCTCGTTCCTCCTTCTTACGCGCCGACCTCTGACCTAGCTGGACGTGTGTTCGTTTCGGCGCCCGCGTTCCAATTCGCACCGCTCGGTCGAGAAGCCAAATGTACGACAATGTCGCGCTTTGAACATCGACAGGCTGGCACCGTTTGTTTGAAACACGGCGCACAGTCCTGCAATCAACAGGATACCCCGACAACACCACGCTGTGAGTCTCTTACATTTCCTATTACCCTTGAATGTGTCCGCTAATAACCTAAATTCGTCCACGCTGCCTGTCGGTCTAGAGAGAGCTGTTAATTATTTCCCAGAGAGAGATTAGGGAACCCTTTGATGATAATTCTAGTTAGGATGTAACAACCTGTATTCTATTGTCATTCACCCATGTAATGTCCATTTTGCCGCTCAAATACAATGTTGATTTATAAAAACCTAACCTCTTTCATTTGGGGATAGCGGTTGTATGGGAGTGTTTTGTGTAGACGGTGGGATATGGATTCTTGAGCCTCGCGCTGACCCCGAACCCTGACTATGAGAGAGACGTCTCATGCCCCCGCTTCTGAGCTGGCCGAGGGAAAGTCAGGGCCCCCCCAGGTCCGACGTGCGACACTGGCGACCAACTTAGGGCAGAATTTTTTTTTAAACATATCCTTCCCGACTGCACAAAATTGCCTTTACGATTGCCCCCAATTTGAAAACATGTACTATGCAATTTTGTTGCCAAGCGCATTTTCGCCGCGAGAACTTTTGTTTGTTGCCAAGCGCATTTTGCCGCGAAAAAATAACGGTAGGAATCCTCTCGAACGAATAAAAGAGACGCACGAAATTCCCGCCAAAACGCTGTGATAACGAAAGTTTGAACATAATGTTTCTTCAATAACATAGATTCTGTGTTCTTTGTTTAAACAAAACAAACCCACTGTTTTAATTTCGGCATAAATTGCACCGTAATAATAACAGTCAGGATTTAGAACTGTGAAGCCAATTTTTACACCGGAAGTGATTTTTTTTAAAAAAAAGCACAATACACCCAACGGCCCATCGAAGCTGATTTCTAAAAAATATATCAGCTACAACCTGTAAAACACAAATAATTCTTTATCCCGATTAATTATATAGGTACGGTGTTTGTCCATATTCTTTTTTCAGCATTGACTGTTATAAAAGTGATTTTAAGTGAATTGTTTCAAATTAACTTCAAAAGTGCAGTGTTTTTTTGCAAAAAGTGCTTTCTCGACGCAATAATAAGAACGTGTGTTCAATCTCACGATTTAGTGCCAGTAAATGAAGCAAATATAAAATCTTTCCATCAAAAGTGTTTTTTCGCTTCTAAAGTGCTGTTTTTTGTGCCTTTTTCGTGCCTTTCCTCGAGTGCAGTGAATATAAGTGCGAATAGTGCCCACAAAAATTAAATAATGCAAATCCTAAAGTGTCCCCCTGGCCAAATTTTCTTCAAAAAGACTTAGAAAAATTTCGGAGTTTTTTTCCCTTTTTTAAACCATTTTTTAACAATGAATTCCAATCAAATGGCTACATCTTTGGACATGGGTGTCATTCCCAATGTACACAACTTATCCAAAGTGCACCTACAAGCCGTCTTAAAAGACAGAGGAATATCACCACTAAACAAATCAAAGTCAGCATTGAAAGCATACGCTTTGTTATTCAACAAGAAGTTCATCAGGAAAATAAACCTATCCGTTGCAAGTGAAGACAAGGCACCCAATACCCCAGTTTTGGAAATCCCCGTTTCTAACAAAGAAACCAGGACACATGTTACAGTAAAACAAGACAATGCACCCATCACGGCACAAGAAAAAACATACGATCTCACTCCTTGGAAGATCAAATATAACGGTGTTTCTGATGTACTGGATTTCATTGACCGAATCGAAGAAACGGCCTCAATTAAAAATGTTCCATTTGACGTACTGCAGAAAAACTTTATAGAACTAATATCTCCAGAATTAATCCCGTGGCACCGAATACAAAAATCAAAATGCAAGGACTGGAATAAACTCAGATCAGCCCTGATCACTAGCTTCGGCAAATCAGAGGCCCAACACAGAATTAAATTATCGTTACTATCCATTAAACAATTAGTAAACGAAACTGTGGCAACATTCATAGAGAGGGCCGAGTCCATCAACATCAAACTTTCCCACCCTGTCCCGGAAGCCGAATTACTACCAGTTATAACTGATGGCCTCCTACAAAGATATGAAAACATTATCACCTCACAGAAAATTGTGTCGTTGGCCCATTTAAACGAAGTTTGCCTCATTTTGGAATCCCACCAAGACAGGAAAAACAACAAAACCACCACGGACAATATCACTGTACCAAGCCGTCCTTCTGGATTAAAACCAGAATTTGACAACAAAAAAGTTTGCTCCTTTTGCAAAAAAGTAGGTCACCTAGCAACCACTTGTTTCAAGCAGGCCAAATTTCTGGAAGCTAAAGAACCCAGAACCTTAAAGAGACATCGCTCCAGGGATCGTTCTCCTCCACGCGACGAACTGCGTGAAATTTTCAAAAAATCAAGAAATAACATGGAAAGGTTGCAAGACCCTCACTTTGTTAAACCTCAAGTGGATTTCTCTAAACCCCCACCGAATTTTCACGCAAGAAAACCAAAAAAACTAAATAATAACCTCTCAGGTATTCATTCTGTACCAAGGTCTAAGGAATGGACTGATTGGTTATCACACATTAAATATTTTAACCAGACCTTAAATGTTTCTTCGGTTTGTTGCAAACAAGCTAAAGATGGAAGACCTTATGCCCTTTTCTCCGTTAACAATGTCCCCTTCTCTGGACTACTAGATAGTGGTGCATCTGTTAGTTGCCTCGGCAACAATGCCCACCTGCCTTTTGTTAACAACGGTTTTAAAGTTTTTTCCAAACCTACACTCGTGACAACTGCGGACAATGCTCCCCAGACAGTCATCGGTACTCTGCAATTACCAATTAAATGTAACAATAACACAGTTACAATTAACTTTCTAATAGTACCCTCTATATCCCAGAATTTCATCCTTGGCGTTGACTTCTGGAAGGCTTTTAACGTTGCTCCACAAGTATTTAATACTCTTGGCCAAAAACCTCCGGTCGCTCAAGTTGGTGAGATTCGCACTATAATTCCTCACGAAAACCTAAGCACTGACCAGGCTCTCCAATTAAAGGAAATGATCAACAAATTTGAATCAATATCTTTCGAAAAATGCGGACTGGGTTTAACTAATTTGGTAAAACACCACATCAAAACCAACGGCCCACCAATCAAGCAACGCTACTACAATTTAGCCCCCCAAAAATTGAAACTTTTAGAAAATGAACTTGATGAAATGTTGAAAATGGGAGTGGTAGTTCCCAGCAGAAGTGCTTGGACCAACCCAACCCTTTTGGTTTCAAAAAAAGACGGCTCTGCACGCTTTTGCCTCGACAGTAGACGATTGAACTCTTGTACTGAAGCCGACGCGTACCCACTGCCTTTCGTTCACGCAACTTTAGACAAATTACGCAATGCCAAATTCATTTCTTCCATTGATCTAAGCAAAGCTTTCTGGCAAATACCTTTAGATGCGGAATCCTGCGAAAAAACTGCTTTTGTTGTACCTGGTAGGGGAATGTTCCACTTTAAAAGGCTACCTTTTGGTCTAAAAAATAGCCCCGCCGAACTACAGAGGCTGATGGACAAACTATTCGGCCCTGAAGTTGACAACAACCTATTCTGCTACCTTGATGATCTCATCATCGTTAGTGACACCTTCGAAAAACACCTGTTAATGCTGGAAAAAGTTTTTCAACAACTTAAATTTGCTGGTTTAACCATCAATTTAAAGAAGTCTGAATTTTGTAAGTCTCGCCTGCGTTATTTGGGATTCATTGTCGACGAAAAAGGTCTGAGAACAGATCCTACTAAGGTGGAAGCAATGGCAAATTTCCCCCGACCCAAAAACGCGAAAGAAGTCAAAGGTTTCCTTGGACTTACAGGTTACTATAGGAGATTCATTAAAGACTTTTCCACTATTTCGGCCCCATTAAACAAAATTACTGGTATCCGTAAAGGTATCAGCAACTTTCGTTGGTCTACTGAAGCCGAAGAAGCTTTTACGACTTTAAAAAATGCTCTTCAAACAGCCCCTGTCCTGAATTGTCCTAATTTTGAACTACCTTTTACCCTCCACACGGATGCTTCTAACGTAGGGATCGGTGGAGTCCTAACTCAGGAATTCCCCGATGGCGAACACCCGGTAGCCTACTTTTCCCGCACCTTGAATAAACACGAGAAAAATTACGGAATCACCGAAAAAGAGTTACTGGCAGTATTGGATTCTGTTCACCATTTTCGCGGTTACATAGACGGTAGCAAATTTACTGTAGTCACAGACCATAGTAGTTTGAAATGGTTGATCTCTCTAAGTAATCCCTCCGGCAGACTCGCTCGCTGGGCTTCTCGCTTGTCCCAATACACTTTCGATGTCATCCACCGTAAAGGTGCGGACAATATTGTCCCAGATGCCCTGTCAAGAATTGAACTTGCCACATTAAACATCGATACAATTGCCTCTACCCCATCCACAAAAGATGAATGGTATCTCAAAATCTATGAAGGATGCAAAAACAATCAACAAAAGTTTCCCAATTTTATTATAAAAGAAGGACAACTATATCGCAATTGTAAGGCCCCACTGTCCATCCTTGAAGATTACTCTCGGAAACTCGTTGTGCCCCTCGAAAAGAGAAAACAAGTAATCATCAACAATCATAGTGCCCCCGACTCTATACACCCAGGAACCTTCAAGACGTATAAAAAGATTTCCTTGAAGTATTACTGGCCTGGTCTTTTCAAGCAAGTTCGCAACTACATCTCCAAATGTGAAACATGTAAAGCTTACAAACATAGTACGGCACCCCCTGCCGGCCTAATGGGAAAACCCAAACGTGCTGATAGACCCCTCCAATCGTTATCTATGGACCTCGTCGGACCTTTTCCCAGGAGTTATTCTGGACACATGCATATACTCAGCATTGTGGATATCTTTACCAAATTTTGTTGGATCTTCCCCTTAAAAAGAGCCAACGCCGCCGCCATTGTCAAACTTGTGGAAAAACACATTTTCATACCCTACGGAACACCCAAAACCGTAATAGTTGACAACGGAAAACAGTTTATTCTATAGCACAAGAATTTAAAGATTTCCTTGCTAAATACGGGATTAAAGATATTTATTATAATACCTTGTACACTCCCCAAAATAACACTGTCGAAAGGTATAACCAGACTATTAACACAGCTCTGGCCATTTTGGTTGACAAAGACCAACGTAATTGGTGTAAGAATTTAGATAAAATTCAAGCTGCCATGAATAACACTGTTAACCTATCCACTGGTTACACCCCCTTCTTTTTAAAACACGGTATGGAACAGGTGGTACATGGTTCATTGCACTGGAACACGAATTTCCCCACGTCAACCACCTCCACAAGCAATCCTGCCGTTGATTACGCTCATCGTTTGGAAGAACTTACTGCCATTTATAGTGAAGTTACTGATGCCCTATTGCTGGCCCACCAAAAAAGTGCGGACAGATATAACCTACGTAGGAAACACATCACTTTTAATGTAGGCGATGTTGTCTGGAGAAGGAATAACACCCTCTCTCAAGGAGCCCTGTACTTCTCTGCCAAGCTGGCACCCCGTTTTGTCAAAGCCAAGGTTGTAAGAAAAATATCGGACTTAGTTTACTACCTGTCCGACTCCTCTGGCAAACATACTGGTAATTACCATATTAAGGACATTGTAAAGTCTGGAAGTGAGGAGACAGTTGAAACTGCCCCACCACCCCAGCAACTTTAAACTAACCCATTGTGTATTATCACAAACTATTGTAAGCTTATGAAGTCTTACCATAATTAGGCGTGTAAAGTGTCAACTACATGTCAACCTATTCGTCAAAAACGAGTTTAACCTACCTTTGTAAATAAATGTATATTAACATATTATGACCATGAAATATTATTCCTGTAATAACGTTCTTTCCCTCACGACAATCGTTTTCTCCCTTTTTACGTTTTATTTTCTCACCTGTTCTGAAACTGATCATTTTAGAATAGAGACACGTTTTCGAGTTACAATCGCCGGGAAGTCGCGAACCCGCTTTTGCTTCTCAACTTCTACACTATGCAATGTTTATGTCATGTCACCCCATTTTCGTTTCATTTTGTTCCCTTCGTCGTGTTAGAAAGAACCACCCCACTTTTGTTTTTGTTCCTTGTAAAATAACGATTGGTAATCACTCATAAGAGTGCCATCCAAAAGAGTTCGGATTTTGTAAATTCCAAAGTGTTAAATACCGACCCTTTTTAAAAAAAAAAGAAAACCTGTCAAGTACAGCCATTAATTCTTTCTTGTCCAATTCAACGTTACCTTGAGTATGTAAAACCCTATAGTGGTCTCAAAGGCAAAAACCAAGTAGCAATTAATCACATAATTGTCTTCTTTGTATGTATATAATTTTTTTCATTTTTTTTCAATTTTTTCCTTTCAAAAATTGATGGCGTCCTACCCAAGCTCACATTTACCAAAAATCGGATTTTGACACATCCATTTTGGGAAATTGTATTTATAAAAGAAAACCAAATGTCGGTCCTATAAAACCACATACCATAACTGGATTCGCTTCAACTAAAAGTATGTAAAACCCATTAAGGTCTTTTATTGTATGACGAGATCTCGATTTCTTTTCTCTACTGTTACGTCACGTATGTCTCGTACCTCACGTTTCAACCCTACGGGACAGGTTAGTAAAACCTTACGGTTATCCTGATCTTCGAACGCAAATAATTATATCACAACGTAAATCAACAGGACTTTGTTCGATCATCGTTGCATAATATAAACACCCAACCTTTGTCTCACCATTTAACCAAGTGTTTGCAACCCAATTGCACGCTACAATGAACAGTATGTAAAGCCATTATGGGCCTGTTCTCACCCATCGCACGATGTAAGTAGAAATACCTCCTACCATCATCTCGCACCTTGTAACAAATGAAGTAGCATTGAAATTGTTTATCTTCTCTATTGTTCCATCGTACGCCTCTCCAGGCTACGGAGTTAGTCAATCTAACAAATCTTTGCAAACAGTATCAAATGATACTGCTAGCTTTTGTTGAATTATATTTAAATGTAAAAAAATTGTCACGCGATAGGAGAGATCCTTAAAAAATCCACCACTACACGAGAAGTTCGTTACAATTACTTAATATTTATAGCCTTTGTGTATAATTTGGTCGTGTGACATTAACTTGCCATGAGTACCGCCTTTGTGTATAATTTGGTCGTGTGACATTAATTTGCCATGAGTACCGCCTTTGTGTATAATTTGGTCGTGTGACATTAATTTGCCATGAGTACCGCCCTTGTGTATAATCTGGTCGTGTGTCATTAACATGTCATGAGAACCGCTTTTGTGTATAATTGTGTACAACCCTGTACACGAGACGTGGAGACGTAATAATAATACTTACCGTGATTCGTGTGAACGACATAATATCGACATCGTCATCTCCTTTAAGGAACTGTTTTTACACTCTTTGACTTCTGTCTATAATTGAGTTGTACCTTGCATATACTGCATACTCGTACACTATACGTGAAGACGTTACAATACTCACCATGAATCGTGCGAACGAAATAATATCAAACCTTTATATGTGAACTACGTAAGTATTTCACAGAAACCTCTTTGTTCAACGCCAATGCCCGTGGACTTCCTGTTTTTGCTGCTTTCCAAAAAGAAAAGAAGCCCAGGAATATCTACTATCCCAAAAGGACTAGTTTTCAGCTTCACTGTCAATTATGGGGCATAGTGCCGCAGGAGTTAATCGATGGGCACAAAACCACTAAACTCGTCGTCTGGGAAACGAATAAGAAGAATCCCAGGTTTGTGAAATTGGAACTAGGGTCTGTCTTTTCTCACAATCATGTAGAAGTTTAAAACGACCCCTAATCTTTTGCCAAATACACGCAAAAGATTAGCCTCTTTAGTACAATGTGTATTCAAATACTGTTTAAAATTAATCCACTTTATTAAAATGTAAAGAGTCAGGAAATCTGCTGGTTGAATATGTTTCACTCTCACATAGAGGTTGAATTGGAAATTAGTCCAGTCTCTAGCAAATTTCGTAACTCAATTCCCGTCCTTTTTCCTCCCACTCCCTACCCCCATGCCCTCAGGCATATGTATGAAGTGGAAATTCTGTTGTCGACCATATTTCGCCCTCACTTCGAGTTCGAATCGGTAATTGTTCCGGTCACCAACAGGCTTCCTACCTCACCTTTCACGTATGTTGTTTTTTTTTTTTTCTCTCCTCAACGAAACACATTCATGAATTTTGAATATGTATGATACGCACTTGGCGTATCGTCTGTCTTTTCTGACAACCTTTATTCATGAATTAGTTTCCCTGCTGTTGCCGTGACTCGTTCACGAATTTTTTTGTCTTGTTCTTTGAAATCCTACGAAAATGTTACCACCTGTATGTTAACATAGGCCAAAGAAGGCCGGTTGTTTTTTTCAACCAAGACAGTTTGTCATTCGGCAAACGCCAAGTCATCCTAATAAAGGATAATGTTTATGTAATCAAAACTAGTTAGGAACCTCTCTCTACCTCTCTCTCACACTCTTCGTCGCTCTCTGGACCGGCAGTTAAACCTCGTTTGTTTATTTTTTCTGGACACATTTTGTTTCTCTCCAAACTTTTCTTCATTGGTCCCTAGGCAGGTAAACTTCAAGAAATTTGCTTTAATAATAATTCCCCCCGGATTTAAAAAGAAGCCCAGGCGGATGCCATCTCCAGCAGCCAAGCTGAGCCTCACCTCCTAGCAGCCTGCGCTGTGGTTACAAAGGCCCCTCGACTACTACTCGCTACACACTTGTTCCATCTTGTTCCATCTTGTTCCTGAAACCACAGACAATACCACTCATATGTATGACGTTTGTCACACCACTGCAAGCCGAGTTGTCCCACTATACTTTATGACACTCTGAACTACCTTTCGGACACGCTAGTCCCGGAGTTCAAATTTCTTGCCCTCAATGCCAATGCCAGTTATACCGTCTCTTGCTCTGTCATGCAGTGACACATACCAGGTCATGGGTGAAACATAATTACCCTTTGCCCCTCCAGTAAACACAAACTGCGCATCTCTAAAAAGTTATCCTGAGCTACATTATGCTCCGATAACCAACACATACGATCCGTGCCCACCATAATAGCACATAGGACTCGTACTGGCATAACTACGGAACCTGGACTACTCTCTCCAATGACCACTGTAACCATAGCCGCAGCCCCGCAAACCACAGCCCCACTTCGCAAACATCAACGCCCACAACGAAGCAAAGTGTTCTTTCCAAGGCCTAAGTGTACTCCTGAGTGTTATCTCAATGGGTCAGATTACAGTGATAATGTAATCTTTTAGAGTCAGTGAAATCTCGTTTCCTTCGCAACTCTTCGAAACCAAAAAACCAACGCAACGCAAACTTAGCTTCCAGACCAATGAAACCCTAGAATCACACCTTAACATTCCGTCTCTTGTTTTTCAATTGTATAATGTTGTCTATTGTTTTTTCAATTGCATAACCATGCCCTTTTGTCTTTCAATTGTATAATTTTGTCTTTTGTCTTTCAATTGCATAACCATGTCTTTTGTTTTCTAATTGCATAATTTTACTTGTTGTTTCCACACCTGCTCTCTCCCCAAAATTATTTGCTCCAAACATGCTATGTACCCTTCCTCATTTCTCCCCACAAATATTGTTACCTAGCCTATGGCATAAGCTAGTCATTATGTTTTAGCTAGGCATCTCTCTGGCCATCCAAGTCTCTCAAACTAAGGGCAACTCTTGTTTTGTCAAAAAACCCCAAGGGAGGCACATAGAGGATCTTTTAACCCTGATGCTCCATTACCACGTCGCCCTTTTTACGAGCGCGGGGGGAGGTGTCATATAACAGATTTTAGGCGCAAAGATCCTACAGTTGCCAACTTGAGTAGCGGGAATTATCAGGCTAGTTGCTGGGTCAAACGTAACGCGCAAAAGATCCGCTACAGTTCCCCCCACCCCCGGCGACCGAGCTCCTCGTTCCTCCTTCTTACGCGCCGACCTCTGACCTAGCTGGACGTGTGTTCGTTTCGGCGCCCACGTTCCAATTCGCACCGCTCGGTCGAGAAGCCAAATGTACGACAATGTCGCGCTTTGAACATCGACAGGCTGGCACCGTTTGTTTGAAACACGGCGCACAGTCCTGCAATCAACAGGATACCCCGACAACACCACGCTGTGAGTCTCTTACATTTCCTATTACCCTTGAATGTGTCCGCTAATAACCTAAATTCGTCCACGCTGCCTGTCGGTCTAGAGAGAGCTGTTAATTATTTCCCAGAGAGAGATTAGGGAACCCTTTGATGATAATTCTAGTTAGGATGTAACAACCTGTATTCTATTGTCATTCACCCATGTAATGTCCATTTTGCCGCTCAAATACAATGTTGATTTATAAAAACCTAACCTCTTTCATTTGGGGATAGCGGTTGTATGGGAGTGTTTTGTGTAGACGGTGGGATATGGATTCTTGAGCCTCGCGCTGACCCCGAACCCTGACTATGAGAGAGACGTCTCATGCCCCCGCTTCTGAGCTGGCCGAGGGAAAGTCAGGGCCCCCCCAGGTCCGACGTGCGACAATGGTTTAGCGAAAATTCACAAACCAAATATCCCCATTAGACCTGTTGTTCCTGCATATTCTAGCCCCAACTATAATATATGTTCTAAATTTGTATCTTTATTCAAATCTAATAATTTATTCAGATCACATCGTTCAATTAAAAACAGTTTGGAGTTAATAAATAAAATCAAAGACTTAGACATACCTAGCAACAGTAAATTAGTGTCCTTTGACGTTGTTAATCTTTTCCCAAGCATTCCCACTAATGAATGTAAAAACCTAATTGTAAACATTTTAAATAATTCCCATTTAGATCGAACCATTGTGAAGGAAATGTCCACTTTCTTAGAAATTTGTACCAATCAAAACTACTTCACCTTTAATGATAAATTATATAAACAGCATAATGGTCTCCCAATGGGAAATCCCGCTTCTCCATTGTTTGCTGAAATATTTATGGATTCCTTTGAAAACAAACTTTTCGAATGTGGACTTCCCCTTTTAGCTAATGTATTTGTTTGGTATAGATATGTTGATGACATTTTTGTAATTTGGACAGGTAGCAACAGACAATTAGACAATTTTCTCACTTTTATTAATAACATTCACCAAAGTATAAAATTCACACTGGAACATAACGATAATAACAATTTAAATTTTTTAGACTTAAGTATCAGCTTAGATAATAATAAGTGTGTTTTTAACATCTTTAGAAAACCTACACACACTGACTGTGTTATACCTTTTTCTTCAATTCATCCTTTGTCCCATAAACTCGCCTCCTTCAACTCAATGATACATCGAGCCATTAATGTCCCTTTAAATATGGAGAATTTCAATAATGAAATTAACATTATAAAACAAATAGCTCTAAACAACGGATATAAACCTGACATAATTAATCGTTTAGTTAATAAGAAACAAACCAAAATATTTTCTAAAAAGTACATTTATAGTGGAGATAATAACACTCAATCTAGTAAAAACCTAATATATAAAAAAACTTCTTTATACAGGCGACTTATCCTTAAAAATATCCCGCTTGTTACCAGTTAATATTTCGACAGCTTTTTACATTAATTCTAAAATAAAAAACTTAATTAATAACAAGGATGTTTCAAATAAATTAGATAAAAATGGGATATACACTTTAGAGTGTAATGATTGTAACTCGCAGTATGTAGGTATGACTACAAGAAATTTCAAAACCAGAATTAGGGAACACGAACTATGTTTAAAAAATAATAATTTCTCCGAGTTTGCTAATCATTTGATAGAGACAGGCCATAGCTTCAACCGGGATAAAACTAAGTTTAAACATTCTAACATTAATAAATATTTTAATTTGTGCGCATTAGAAACATTAGAAATCAACAAAAAAATTAATTCAAACATTAATATAGTAAATAAAATAATAGCACCTTGCAAATCACCTCTATTGACAATGTTCCCCGTTATGTTGACTCCTCCCTCCGTTTCCCTCCCTCTCAACCCCCTCCCCCTCCCTCAAATCCCTCCCATCAAAGAACCAAACTAAATAAAACCCCATATTTCTGCACTTAAAAATTTAGTTTTAAAATAGCTAGTTAATGACACGGACGTGTCGAAACCGGTCGCTAATTTTATAAAAAATTTATACGTAACAAATGTACATTGTGAATAATAAAAACTCATTAAAAACAAAAAAAATACGTAATAACTATTTAAAAAAAGAAGTTAATGAACTAATAAACTTTTGAATTTTTATAACATCTTAGACGGGCTAACATCTAGTTAATTAAGAATTAAAAGTAACTAACAGATGCTTTTGAAAAAATTATTACTACATATTTTTCGATTCTTTTATTCGTTCATCGCCAAGTCTGGATTTGCGTCTACCTCGACATTGAGCAAATGAAGGTGGGTGACAATTTTTCCAATTCCAGTGACATAACACTCCATTAAAAAAGTTTCACGTATTCGTACGTCACATCCCGCGCGGCTACAGCGGGTGACTACAAATGTCTGCCATTCACTGTTTCCTCCACATTCCTGCGACAATATTATTTCTGAAGCCTTTCTGAACAGCTCAATTGATAATAAAGGTCCTTTGTAATGCCGCTATCCCTCAGCATTCTTTTCCGTTTCCCGGCTTTTGCGACTACCCGATAATCCTGAAATCCACCCGGAGAAGTGGCAGAGAATACATCAAATAAAACTAATACTCACTCTAATGTAGAAAGAGAAGCATTATTTTCTTGTATTTTTCCGGACACTTGAGATGAGTCCTTGGCGTTTTGATAAGTGGCTTGATGAGATTATTAGAGAAGAGAATACCATTACGAAGCGTCCGGTTATTGACAATGTTTCCTTGACATATGAAGACGTATAATGTAGGCCAATCAAGTCCTTCTTGCATTATCTCGTGTTTTTGTTCGTAATAGGAGAGAAAAAGGACTAAATAATAAAATTTACCAAATTTCCAGATAATGCTCCTATTCGTTTCGTGAATGAGATGCTGTTTCACCTTCGCTCTGATTCATAAATTATTATGGCCGAAATGGCGTTCTTCCATGATAACGATTGAATGAGGAATTACCTCCTCGAATCAACGTGGCTCTTTATCTAAGGCGAGGACCCGGAATTGCCTTAATAATATTTCATTGAGAGGAGAAAGTAATATTGGATTTGAGAGAAGGCGAAATGTCTTCAAAAGGATGGAAGCCAATTTATAAAGGGTTTTACAAATTATCCGCTTTAATATCTCTAGTTTGATGTCGGTTTGGCGAAAAAACAGGGCAATAAAACAACGCCTAAAACTGATATTTTTCCAGAAATGTAGGTTAGTTAATAATGCTTTGTGAGTAAATTGTTTATAATTATTATTTTTAAAACATTTTGTGTTTACTTTTATTATATTGTATAATTTGTTATAAGTGGCTACAATAATTGATGACGAATATTACAAAAAGTTCTTATTTAACACTGAAGGCATTTGATATCCTCCATGGTCAAGGGGTAAGGCTCTCGATTAGCAAGCTAGAGGTCGAAGGTTCAAACCAAGTAATTTATTTGATTAACAGGTTTAATTTAAAAATTTACTCCTTTAATATAATATAAAGTATATTTGCGGCACGTTCCAGAGTGGGAGATACTATCAGTATCGCCCTGGTGTAAGAAACCATTCAGAATTTAAAAGTTGCCTTTGGCCGTGTTTGGTGACCAGATCTGAATATCCGGGTACTTACCCACCTTCTTCTTCCCCATCTCCTTTCCCTCCGTACTACCTTCAGCCTCACAATATACACCAATTGGGGTTACCATAGTCTCAATGGCTCCATGAAAATAAAACTACAAAACTGTGTCTGGGGTGAGTGAAAAGGAGTTGACCAACTAGGCTGTGAACTGTTTTTTTGCCATGACGTTTGTATCTATTTGTTGTTGTTGAATGTATCTCTTTATGTTTTATTTTTATAATTTGAAACGAGATGACGTCACGGCCAATGTCCTGGATTCAATTCCTAGATACTACTGTACCCTTTTCTGTTTTTCACACCTCTTTATTCGTTCATCAGGTACGCCCCATTTTACCACGTATAATGATTTGTTTCTTGTCTTTTCAACCATTCAATTCATGTAATATCATGAAATCCACATTTTTACTGTCAATAAACTACATTATATCGACTAAAATTCGACTCCAGTGCTTAGCAAGAGTTAAGTTTTCCTCGGGCGTCCCCGACTTATTCTACTATTCAAACCACTCTCAACTTAACTCAACTTTGAAATTTTCAGTGAAATCGGTCCGGTTATTTTTGAGTTTAAGGGTGACAAGCAAAGAAACATTTATTTTTATTTATACGAGTACATATAGATTTGTTCGGACCGGTTTCATCCTGTAATGGCGCTAAAAAGATAAACCGATAAAAGAGTGCTGTGGGTGTTTCCGAAGTCACTGTGCACGAAAAGGAAAAATTTTCCTTCTTTTGAAAATTTTTTAAATATCGAAATTCTTTCTTGTTCAATTAAATACAATTGAGTCGAAAGGTCTGTACGTAAATTGGCGACATAAGTGAGCTTTTGACTCAGAATAGGGACTTCTAGGAACCATGGGTTGAATGTTCAATGCCTGATTGCCAAACAAATTTACTACAAGGTTTATTTGCGATTAATTCATCTTAATCATAATTTAAGATTTAATATTACCACAGGAGCTTCCCTATCAAATCATACAGGGGAAAATCTGCAATATTTACGTACATTTCAAAAGGGGAGCCCTAGGGAGGGCATCCATGGATGGCATTTAATTAGGCTTAATTACTTTAAGTAAAAACCCTCGGCATTTCGGCAAAGGCTGAATAATTGGCTGGGTTCGTAAATCGTGATCTTCATCGTCGTTTGCCTCAGTACAACCACATCTTGATATCATAACTTTAGTCCGTTTATTATAATTAATTAGATGCTTGAATTTTGATCAAATAAGCGAATTTATTAAAAGGTAGGGATAGGGCCCATCTTTATTATTCTGAAAATTAGAAGCGTTTCCCATCACGCATGGAGTTTAAATTACTATGTAGATCGAAGAATGCTCAGGTTAATTACGTATTTAAAAATAAGTTTATAACCAAATGGCAATATAAAGGCAGGTTTTCATGTTGTGTAAAGAATTTAACGAACTTAATTACATTACCTAATACATCGGTACTTATATTCATTTATAAATATACCTAGGTTAAGTTATAAAAATAAATGTAAAATTATTTTCTCTTTTTAAATAATTAATAGTGTAATTTATTGCATACGTTTTTGACTCGCTAAAATACTTTTTTGTTCGATTCCCCATGCAGCGCAAATCTGAATTATCACAAGTTTTTTGCGACGTAAAAATATTTAAGAATAGTTTAAAAACATCCACCCATTATACTAGCTAGATTACCTCTAAGTATCATGAACAATCTTGATAATTCTAAAAATAAATCAAGTTAGTCGCAACGTTAATCTGACGAAATTATTGAAAGCTTTGTTAACTACCAAAATTAGTTAAATAACTTGGAGCAACGAGGCTTTAAATTATTATTTATATCTCCACATAAACTACAACAACCAAAAGCTAATCCTGTTTTACATAAGAACGCCATTCCGTACCAAAAAAGCCTCCATTACGGTTCGCTCCTTAGGCCTACATATTTAAAGTGGGAAAAACTAACTAAAATACAAATTAGATCCCAAACGTAATTTGCCGGGGTTTGTTTTGGGACAGGGGTGAGTTCAATATATGGTTATGTTCCCTCGTGGAGTGGGAAGTGATTTAAGGTATCAGGGAAGATGAGTTCACTAAGCGAATCACCATTTCAAAGGAAGAGTCAGCCCTTTTTATGCGTTCCTTGGTTCCCTCCACCCTCTCCTAGGGGATTGCGTCCAATGAAGTCTTTGCGGATGAAAAGGCACTCTTGACTATTGACGACTTGCACGGACGAATTAAATTTTATGTGAATACCTATGAAACTCAAGTCATTTAATTTTATAACGGAAAATGGCTGAAATGACAATGTTGTGTTGGCCTTGTGGCAGACCGTATCTTTTCTGATTTTCAAGACACGGTCTCTTTGGAAATGAAAATATGTTATTTTTTATAACAATGTCGATTATCATAGACAGTAGGTATTGATCTATGAAACGCATTTGATCTGTAGGTTCTTACAATTACAACTTTTTTGGAGTGGGCATAAAAATGTAGGGTTATTCCTTATATTGGAATAAGAGGACGTTTTTGTTTTTATGACTTGATTTTATCGATTTGTCAAAATTTTGTGTAAAGTGTATTTTATGAGTTGCCAATATCTTCCGTTGCTCAAGCATCTCCACAACCACAAATCGTAGAGGATACGCCACCATATCGATCACGTGGCAATACAGTTTAAAAGCATGCCTTGCCACGTGCAAACGAAAAACATTACCTTACGGTTTATATTATATACAATGCGATCAACATGGAAGCATCGACCCACGACCACCAAAGACGACATCTGCTTAGAGCAATGATTACCCGAGAATTCCAAAAAGGTATTGAAGCAGTGACCATAATGTAGATTATCGATTCCACACCAGTAAGAGCTTTCTAAAATGGTACCTTAAAAATTATAATCAATAAAGAGCCCATAACTTCGAGGATATAATTGTTCAATACAATAACTGTGTTCTCAATAAATGGTACATCAATAAATAATTTTATTATTGTGATAATTCTTTATGAGCCTTATGGCCGAATCAAAACCTTGAGATTCGAGATTTGAGATTTTAGATTCCGTTCACACTTCTTCGAAGAAACGGGAGCATCTTCGGGGACTGTGGAGTAATTAAGAAGAAGAAGTCCCGTGTCTCAGTTATAAATAAATTGTACACAAACAAGTGTTGATAAAAAAATTCAGTATTGAGATAATTTACATATTCTATGATTTTATGGTAACTGGGGTGCCACTAGAACCTTACTAATGGTGATCGGATAACTCAACACAATGACAAATACAAAAAAATTTTAAAGGTTATGTAAAGTCATGAAACGTGATGAAACAAAAACTAGGTTAAATAGGTTGCGTTGGTTAGGTTTATAAGTTAGTTATTGCAAATTTCGTCCGTCAGGAATTCGCCTTTCCCGTCTTTTATCTTCGTCAAATCTTTTTTAATGATGATGCTGCCCTCCAAAATTGACATCTGAAATTCTTCAGACGTGGAATCGAATAACTGCCAGAACGTTGGGAGTCAATCGTAAACAATGTAGGATATTATTTTATCGGCCATTAGGATTTGTTTGTCGATGCGATCAGTTTCCAGACCAACCCACAAAAGGCGAAGGATAGTGACGATAAGTTTATTCGAGAAAATGTACGTAATTTTATGGTTTAAGGTAAATTTCTTCAACCTTCCTTGCCATGATTGATTTCGGAGTATTTTTTACGCTGGCGGCGCGTATAATCACAAAATCTAAACCAAAATGCTTACTTCTATATGAATAAATTTAATTTAATATAAATTTCTAGAAACATCTAACGTCGGAATAAGATCCTGAATCATAGGCACAGATTCATATTTTGTAACCCTTATCCCTTATGCTGTTTAAACCTAAAGTACAGATAGCATATGATATATAATTAACAACGAATTTTTTACATTCTCAAGGCTAAAAGAATCATCATGATTGATTTTTAGGGAATTATGTTTTATTGCGCTTCGCTTTCCTTGAAATATCATCCTTAACAATGCAAGGCTAACGAAGAGGAAAGCAACACGGTATAACAACACAAAAATCAATCACGATTAAATATACTGTTTACTTAATTAAGCATTGGATTTATTTCTTAATTCTACCAAAATATTATTAGTGTGCACGCAGACTCGAATGACAACTTGTTCTACCCAATTAACAATTTTTAAAATCATCGTTGAGTTGCCGGAATACCCTTGAGATCTCACAAATGATCGGTATTACTATAAAATTTAGAAAACAAAGTACTTTCGGCAGGGCTGGTAATTCTTGAGGGAACAAATGTAATTTTATATGAAACGGTAAACCCTATTTTATTGATGATTAGATCTGACACAGAATCGAAGCGGGGCTATCAAGAGAGGTTAAATTTCTTATACTTTATACAATCTCCCAAGGAAAGGAGAAATGGACGAACATTACTTCCTACTTCTGGAGGTAGCCTAAAGTCTGAGTAAGCCTCCGTATTTATTGTTCTCAACTTTTGTAATTTAGCAACCTTGCTAATTTGAAAGGCTTTAGTCTTCATAGATATAATACAATAATTACGATATTGTACCTACTAGTACTTATCTACCAAAAATGTGGGTAAATAATAATGGGAGTAGTAAAAGAAATTTAAGAAACCGATATGTTTGGATAATAAGGTGAAAGAAGAATTTATGTAAAAAAAAGTTTCATTAATAATGCGTAAAACTTTCTATAAACCAGCTAGTGTTTCGGGTGCATGTCATTTATGTGAAGTAAGAAAAAATAAGATAAAACATTCAAATGTTGAAATATACCTAATAAAATAGAATTTATCATATTCGACTACCATAATACGAACACGTGTCTAGTGTGGTAGTCGAAAAGTATGTAAAAAAAACTGTATTCAAATATATTTTATGAATAAAGAAAAAAAATATATTTAAAAAAAGATAATACTAACAATTCTAAATGAAACATGAAGCAGAACAAGACATAGAAAATAATAAAAAAAAGGTAACGGTCTCAACTGGGAATCGAACCCAGGATCTCTGTCTTGCCGGGACAACGCGTTCGTCTACTCGGCCATTTGAACCTGATTATTATATTTGTTGATCTCATATATGAAATTCAAAATAAACAATATTATCTTCAAACTATTTTTTCCCATCTTTTTGGCAGCTATCATTTTGAATGATCACAAAGTTTTAAGGAAGTTGGCTTGTAACCTATTTAGTGTCTCGAATACTATTTAGAAATTCAAAAAATATGGGAAAAAACAGTAACGAGATAATATTGTTTATTGTGAATTTCATATATGAGATCGACAAATATGACGTAGGTATAAACATTAGGACGAGTGGATAAATACGTTGTCCCGGTAAGACAGAAATTCAGGATCCCAGTTGAGACCGTTATCTTTTTATTTTCTGTGTCTTGTTCTGTTTCATTTTTTGTTTAGATTTGTTAGAACCTATTATCTTCGTCTTCAATTATATATATATATATATATATATATATAATTGAATATATATATTATATTGATGGGTATAACCAAATATAATATTGGGTACAACATTTAGTAGTAAAAGAAAATTCGTGAATAAAAAAAAAAGTGAATGATTAATTTATTTCATTATTTGGTCGACGATGAGCGCCATTGTGACATTTTATCAGTTGAATCATCACCCGCCGATTCTCGGTTCGTTTGAGGGTTAGATAAAATTTTGATCTGTCATAAAGCACAACGGTTATGCTTTTAGGTTTGACAGATGATCATCGATAAAAAATATTAATTTAGGCTTACAGATGAGGTTCCGTTAAAGTGTTGTTAGCAGAAGGATTTAAAGAAGCTACTGGTTCTACACAAGCGTGCACTCGCTAAGCAAGACTTATGAAAAAAATATTTTAAATTGAATTGTTCATTCCTTCTAACAATTAACAAAGCCGGCTTTTTATTTACACGTTTCACATTCATTATCAAACTTAGCATTCAGCGCCACGACGTAACAAGAGTCTAGAGAACGAGTGACATAAGGACTGCGGGAATAGATAAACCCGGAATAAAGGAGAAAAAGAAACAAAAAGGGGGAGTGTAACGGTACCGGTGCACCGGTGGCTGGCGGAACGAATTATACCGACGGGCACTGAATACTAAGGGAGCTACCATCTCTCGGGAATGAGAAGTTGGATCCTTGAACCGTGGAGTTACGCTATTCTTACTAGAGTTAGTCATTCGCGGCAAGTATCGTGAGGGATGATCTTGTGTTGTGTAATGGATAGCTTGAGTTTATAACTAAGAGGATTTTCTAGTCATTCTGAAATCCATGTTATTAAAAATCTACACGTACGGAAAATACAGGTGTATTATTTCGACATCATCTTATGTAACAAAGCTATAACCATTTTTTTATCGTAGACTTGCAGTGCCCATATTATCTGTAATAATGCAGAAGTGATCTTTTTCAGACGAATAATCTGACCTCAACTGTTCCCAACCGTCTAGAGTCAGTTAGAGGTATCCATGTTGTGAGGTTCAAAGCTTGAATAAAGAAGCGATTCCAAATCTACCAATGGTAACTAGTAGGTATCAACCAAGGTTCATATTGTTAGCTGCATATTTAAATATTGGGGCCACACTAATCTGGTTCGCTCTTATGCCGCCAGAGGTGCGCTCTGTCGGCCAACAGGAAAACTACTCCAGCTGCCGTGCGTTTCGGCCGGGAAAGAAGGGATTGACTGGACCTGCTGAAACCTTCAAACTTTCGGAGGCCATTTTGAAATTCGGGAGTTTTCAATCGATTTCGATCATAATTGGTATAATAAAGGAGGTTAGGTGGGAGGTGAATTCGAACCTCAATTCATTCAAACGCCAAATTACTACTTAACCAATTTGGTTGAAAATTAGTGTAAGGGATGTAAGGTGGGAGATCAACTGAAATACAAAGTCAAAATGCCACCCATCGTGTTATAATAATTTATTTATTTTCCCCGTAATTTGCGACGCGATTCGCGTTTCGGTTCGCAAATGTATACGTACCATAATGCTGCTTATGAACAGGAGAAAACCACGAATTATGGGAAAGGAACTATCTGATTTGCAAAACTGCTTGCAAAACTGTTTTGCCTACTCACCGTTCGATTTGCAAAACCCCAACATGCTGTCCAGCAAGTTGTCCTGAAAATAGGATCGTGAGTAGAGGCTAATAAGCCGCATGACCTGCGCAACTCGCCACAACTGGTGATCTTTACTGTATGGTTTTAACAAAAGTATCGATGAATTCTCGATTTCAGAATTTTAATAAATTGTTATTTGTCACTTGGACATTGAAGTGAATAAACATCAAAATAAACAAAAACCACAAATATAGCATTAAGTAGGAACCTACCACAAATAATAAGGTTAGTAATTTATTATCATTTTTTTTTCATATGTAAATTGCTATCTTATATTCAAAATAGAGAAGCAAAAAAATAATATGTTTTTAATCGCAAAAGGTTAAGTTGTTTTGAACTTTCGGCATATCGATAAGGTTGCCACAGTTATACTAAAACCAAATTTTCGACCTCGGTGAACACTCATGCCCGGCGTTACCCGGGAAAACCAGCAAAATTTAGGCACTTAGTTTCGTTTTGCCGTATTATTCAAAAAAGATAAAAATGGAGAAGATATAGGTATTAGGTATAAAAAAAAAAAAGGTATGATTGTTCTGTTTTCGCCTCTCTCATGAAATAGAAGCAAGCTTGTGTCAACAGCGTCAAACAGTGTTAAAAACGATGTTGCCAATTGTAGTTCAGATAGGCGGTACAATGAAGAAAAATATACACTAAGAAATATACGTCCATCTTCTACAGCGCCACGGCTCGCCGCTCGGATGCAAAACAGTGAACTAAAATCACATATTTCATTTCATTCTGGTATCAAAACTGCGGCTGGCTTATTTTCGGTTTTAGGCTATATTATTCATAATACATAAATTCAATCCTGCGTCCGTACACCGGAAGCAGCATGACTTTCGGACGCAGCATTCAAAGAAAGCGGTCTATCATACTACGTATACATCCGCGAGCCGAACTGCCGAACTGAACCTCAACTTAACGGAAAGAAACGAAGCAACCGCAAATGACGCAAAACGCCGCTGATTCGCTGTTTTCCCGTAATTGATCGCAGTTGATTCGTTCTTTTCCCGTAATTCGTGGTACGGTTCGCGTTTCAGTTCGGAAATGTATATATATTTAGAAGAGTCCGTAAAAAGTGTGATGTATATATATATATATATATATAAAATAATAATAATATTAGAAAATAATTAGTAAATCTCTTTTAATAACCAAGAACTAGGTCTAAAAATAGTAATTAAAAATAAGATAAGTTAGTTATTGTTAATCTCGAAATTATAAAGGTATAAAAGATCCTCCAAGCATTCGTTCATATGTGTTATTATTATAAAGCCCAAACGCCAAAGACAAATCCCTCAGATTGAACGAAGAATAACAACACTGCAAAAGCTTTCGCTATATTTCTAATCCTCTAAAGTGTGTAAGTTTGTAGAACATTATAATCGTACATGCCCCTATTCTGAACACGTTTATTTTTACCGTGCAAAAGAAGTTAGTAATGCAATGCGCAAAAATGGAAATGCGTTTGGCAGGGGTTCCCAATCCACTGGACATCTTTTGCAGTAGTATCAAGAATCTTCAACGAATTTAAAAAAAGTATCCAAACGGAAGAGACTTGTGATTCTTTTCGAGTTAACTATTTATGTTCATACTAGCGCAGACCTGTGAAAAATCACGGGTTGGTCAGATTCTTAACAAACAGTTTCAAATTTGAAAATGACAATTCAAATATTTTTCTGTTAAAATTATTATATTATAGCTAGGTACTTTATCGCTTGTCGGAATTATTGACACAAGCAGTTCGAATTTTGAAATTAGTCATTTGACGATATCAGTGACAGTTGGTTTGTCTTGTAGATTCAAATTAGTCAACAAAATTAATATATTATTTATCGATTAATGCTAAATGTCAGGCTTGAGTACAAAAATATGTTGGAGAAATTGAACGATTATTAATTGCAACAAAAATTTTTCGTTGAATGATAAAAATTGCGATGTTGTACTAAGTAGAACTTCTAAATCTAAGTCATATCATATGGGTGACAATTATTACAAGTCCGAAATTCAGTAAATCGGGGCAAAAGAGTTCACTTAGGTCACTTTCCACAAAACGGCGCAGTAGTTAAAATTTTTCCAAATATTCATATTTCTGGAATGATAAATTATGAGTATCTTCTGAAAATTATAACTCTCGAGCGATTGGCGTCACATATATACATTTGCCATAAGATTTAATTAATACCATTCCGCAAAACATGAATATGAAAACATATAAAAATGCTTATTGCGGTTTAAAGCCAGTAAAGGTTGCACCGTTTATTCCACATTTTTAGTTCTATAAATTTGGCACATTATGTCCAACCGATCGCCCAAAAGTTTTTTGCAAAATTGACATAATATGCCAAAAATTGCTCGAGTGTTTAAATAAACACAATTACTTTTGACTCATGACGTCTTATACATAATGAGAAATCAACCTTATAATGTAGCGTTGTTATTATTCATTTATTATTCAATAGCTTTCTATATATTTTCAAAGTAACGAATTTCGGTAAAAAGGTATCGAAACTCGAAAGAAGACGACTTGAATTCAAATAGAAAGTGCATCACATTTGAACTGTTTTTGAATACTGGCAAAGTTAAATCTATATGTAAATATAATAATGAATTTTTATTTTTATAAGTAATAATTGTTCGCCTGAAACACTCATCCACATTGAAAAAATCTCCTGATAAAAAATACATGACGCCAACGGGACTCGAACCCGTATAAAAATAATTGTTATTACTTATAAAAATAATTGTTATCCTTTGTGCTATGCATAAATAAAATCTTGTCTTTAAAACATTAATTTATCAAAAAAATAATAATGAATTTTTGTTTGTTTGTGCCCTGTAAACTCAAATACTATTGGACAATTAAAATTTCAAAGTTTGTTCTTAGTGACAGGAGTGGTCTAGAGAGTGGCTTGAATTGTTGTTGATACGGAGTAGAATAAAAGTCAATAAAATGTAGTTTTTTTAGTAGTACCAATGTGGTATACTGGAATTCGGACACGCCCGAGGAAGATGTAACACGATCGAGTGAAACAAAAACTTAAAAGTAATCTTTTCAATTCGTTAAAATAGTATTATCTCCATTTTAAAAATAGACCCAGTTTTCAGTAACATAGGATTCATAACCTCAAAACTTTACTCCAACCATTAATTACCCCGAGCATCGCAGGGTACACTTCAGCTATTAATTTATAAAATGACATTATTAAATGATTTAAACAATGTTTTTCGTATACTCCACCAAAAAGGCGATAACAGAAGACGTGTTCACCTTAGTTAGAAATGGTTTAAAGTTAATAAGTATTCCAAGAAACCGCTGGACACTTCTGTCTTCAATCCAAATCCCTGTCTCAAGTGAGTTGTCCCGGATAAATGCGTTGTTCCGTCTCCGTGGGGAAGAGATCCCCTTGCAATAGTAGTAGAGGGGGTTAGTCTGTGACAAAAATACAAACTGCCTATGATTGTCCCTAATGGCATCAATAAAAACTCTCCCGCACCGAGAGACGTGCTCAGAGGCCTGGCAATCTTACGGCAGCTGTACCAATTATCTCGCAGAAATTATATCCACTTCAAATAAAGCGGTATTAAAGTAACAAATGATACGACTATTTGATATTGTTAAGCCTTTTTTATGAATGAATGTCATTTATATCTTTAGAAGAATGGGTAAACTTTATAACAGTTATGCGGCACAAAGAGTCTCATCGATATCTGAATTAAATAGTTTGTAACTTAACTATTATTCCTGAACAACGACCGCTGCATTTATTATGCTTCTTATATCTGAAATAAAAGACTCAGAAAGAGAAGAGGAATAACATTTATTTCTCCCGTGCAAAACATAACCAGCAAAGCGATACGAATGTTGTGTTTAATTTTATGAATTTCTAACTTCTTTAGTTGATTGACTTTGTATCAAGTAAAATGGTTCATCAGAAGGTACTTTGTTGTCACCACGGATATTTCAAGTGTATCAACTAATCTAAGAATAATGATCTTAAAATTGGATGCGAGTCTTGACAGTCATGTTATTTTGTTACTGTGTCTTGTATTTATCTTAACCCATAATTTAATCGAAGTGTAAAAGCCCAAAAGAGGCGTAAATCCTACAGCTGCCAGTACACGTCAGACCAACGCATTGGGTCAACGTTGGCGCCAACGCGTGAACACTGTTGGCTGTTTAGCTCCAAGATCCTTTGAAGTGGTCCTGTTCACGTTTCGTCAGCACATTGGTCCAACGTGAACTGGCAGCTCAAGATCGATCATGCATAACTTAGGAAAGTTTTCATTAAATCATGATTAAAATAGAACTTTAAAATTTTTTGGATATTTATAAAAATACCACAAATATTAACGAAAATCTTAAGCTGTGCCAAAGTTTTTACAAAACTCAAAATAATAATACTGCGAAGAGGTGTTTTTTCAAATAATTATTTTTATTTACGTAATAATCGGTAGTTATCTTTACTAAGTACTTTTTGATACAATATTTGATGTTAAGTTCAACAATTTCATGATTTGTCAAATTTTCCATGACACATAAAACAAAATATTGCTAAAGAGAAAAAACATATTCGTACGGTAGAATTTAGTAAAAAAAACCTGCAAATTACCTTAGCGTTAACTATAACGTGAAATTACAAATACATCTGTACTTTTCCACCAACACAAAAACACTTACTCAATAAAATCAGATATGATTTGATATTTTAAGGGCAAAAAGTATTAAAGTGATTTATTTTTGGGATATTATGCCCTGTTGCGCTACCTCCTTGTGTAAAAATATCTGCCCTGATGATGGACACTGTAATGCTGTCCGAAACGTTGGCTTAAGAAGGAATTAGCTCAATACGGTATAATTACCCAAAAATTAATCGCTATAACAATATTATAGTATAGCAAATCAGATTTCTTAAATTATGTAATTATTATCATGTTTCTTGAATCATCAAAAAAAGTTACAGTATTAATTAAAAACCAAGAGTTACATTTCGCACAGTGGAATTTGTTTAATAATAGTACAATGTAAAAAATACACTCTTGAATAATAATAATTATATTTTTATGTTTTACCTACGTAAAAGGTAATGCAAATAAACAAATTGGGTTGAATAGAGCCTTCTAATTTAGCGACCATTATTTCCGGCCTTTGAATCTACCGAAGTTGTCCTTAAACCTGAATGTTCAAGCTACCCACCTCTGCCAGGAGCCAGGGATTTGGGCGGTCGAGCGCCTTCGGTCGGAGAGGGTAGGACTTGAAAGGTTGTGCGGATTTGTGCGGAGGGGTGAAAGTAATCCAAACCTTATAAAAAGGATTCGAACGAGTCGAAAAATCGCCAAGTTTATCTAATATGACAGAGGGTCCTTTGTGAAAAACCCCTATTTTCGTAAAATTATATACATATTTTTTAAGATATTTTATTAATGAAAGATTATCGCTTAACATAATAGTTTAAATTAATTAAGTAATTGAAAAATATAATGAGGATAATATTGACTATGGGTGTAGAGATCAATAGTTAGAAATAAAAAATAAAAAATGGTATAATTTTGCACGTCGTTACAGTAAAGATTTTTTTCAAACCTGGCAGGGGTTCACACGGAGAAAAATGAGTATTGCCAATTATGTATTAGGTATCTCTTCAAGTTATTTGTAATTCCGGGGTTGCTGGCCGTTTTCTGTTAAGCTTTTACTACACCCCCAATATATCGGAACACGTGTTCACGCACCTGCATTTGCATTGATATATTGACGAAATGCAAAAATATTAGGATTTTTATGAACACGTGATTTGACATTGTGAAAATATATTCGAATTTCGAAAAAAGTTTATCAGGACATCTATACACCCATTCCTTAAGGGCCTGCAATCCGGTTTTCAACCGGATTACCAATAATTTGAAGAGATTCCTAATAAATTAGGAATACTCATTCCTCTCAGTGCATAATTAGAAATGAAATACAAAATAAAAAATTGTATTTCTTGGCATGCCTTTTACTACGATTTAGTAACAATAGGAAGAAGTTTACACAGCCTTCCTCTTCCCGTTCTCCTTACCCTTCTTCACTTTTTTCAAAATTCAAAAATGGATTTGTAAGGTTTAACTAGCGATAAGAGCAGTTAGCATCAGTGGCGGCTCGTGACTGTTGGGTGTTCTAGAGTGCTAATATTACAAAAATGGCATTATTAATGTTCTAGCGGAAAAAGATTTTCAATTTTTTTTCAAAAATATCAATTTTGTTTTCAGGAAATTTCAGTTTCGCCTCACGAATTTCCTGAAATTCTTCACACAAAAAATCGTTTTTAGCTACAAAAACATAAATAATGCAATTTTTTGTAATATTTACAATCTAGAACACCCTAAAGTCACGAGCCGCTACTGGGTTAGCATAGTTTGTGCGACATCACATAAATTAAATACGAAATAAAAATAAAATTAATGGTGGTTTAACTATTGTAATGTGAAACTTGTGTAATTTTATGTCTCAATAAAAATATCGTAAAAATTTGAAAGTTCTACTTTTTCACCCGATGGTTAGTGGTCATTTAAAAAAATTGATAATGTCTGTTTATCACCGCCTTAACCCATAAAATGATCTTTTGATATCTGTGACATAAAATAAATTAAAGGGAAAGCGCAATTAAAATAATTTGCAACTTGAACATTTAAGGGTCTGATTTCTTAATTAGCCGGGTTTTTACAATTTAAAGTACCCAGCGAATGGTCTTCCGGGTGCTTTCATTTGGGTCGTAATACGGGCCCTTAGAAGTTTTACGTGTGCTTTTTTATTACACGTTAAATTCAACGTAAAATTTTGAAGGATGTTTGAAATTTTCGGGATTAATTTAGAATATAAAATGTTAACGAGAACTCACGGGACACGTTTACTTCAATAATGAAATTAAATTGATATTACTAGTCGAAAATTGCGTCTGCGTTAAAAATATTCAAAGCATAGTATAATATATATAATTATTATTTTTCGGAATAACTTATTGAGTAAAACCTCAAATTATAATATTTAAATATTGAAGACAATATTAGTGATTTTTAAACGCAATATTATTTAAATATATATAATTATTGTATAATTCATTATATAATTCATATAGATTTATTACATTTGTTGTACTTAAATTTTAACTATTTTTTTATATTTATTACTTAGTTCTGTTTTTTTATATTTTAGTTAACATTCGTTTAGTCCTAAGTTTTATATTTTTAAATCAACCTATCTACGAACATTTACAATTGGTCTGTACTTTTCATCATCTTTTGTATATAATATTAATATTAAGACTGTTTATATTCATTAAATAAATAAATAAAATTAAAAAAATGTACTTGAAAGTGTCGAAAACTCACTATTTCAATCTTCTTCTTTTAGTAGGAAAATCG
This sequence comes from Hesperophylax consimilis, assembly GCF_061612785.1. NCBI lineage: Eukaryota > Metazoa > Arthropoda > Insecta > Trichoptera > Limnephilidae > Hesperophylax > Hesperophylax consimilis. The sequence continues at coordinate 16,742,007 of NC_142841.1, read as the reverse complement.
TAACGAATATTTGGAAAATTGAAACTATACATCTAAAAACTAATTTGAATAAATTTTGAGGAAACGTGTTACTAAAATCTCGGATTTATATTTTTGATACTAACAATTCGCTGTGGAATTAAGGTTTAAAAAACTGTTTTCCGGTATATTTTATTTTTGACCGTAACCGGTTTCAGCCTTTTAAGGCCATCTTTAGACTGGTACAAATATTTCTTAACTTGTGTCCTATTTAATACATTACATTTGGGGAGGGGGTAACATGAAACGAAAACACTTTACAAACTGATTATTTTTAATTATATAAAATCAACTTTAAATAAGTATTTTTTTTCTGCCCGGCGTCAATTTTAGGAAACGTAGTTGTATTTGCCCAATTTTATTTAAGTACTCACCATTATTGGTTAGACCACAACTATTTGATCTGTAGCCTGTAATTACTTCCGATAGTGCGTTATAGGTACAGTTCCTACCTACAATACATATTTTAGTTAACATATTTTTTTAAGATACCAAATATTAAAATCTTAGTAACATATTATATTTTCAATGTCTATTGACCCGTCGAAGTTAACATCTATTGTAGTTTATTTATATATATATAAATAAACTGTGCCTGGGTTGATCGAGTGAGGCGTATTTAGGCCACCAGCTGCGTGGCGTACTAGATCAGGAGAGGCTGGTTTGGAGAGACCCTCTGACCTTTCCAACTGGTCACTCGACCATCGCCTAGCACTAGTGGGAGGGATATATTCATGTGTCCATCACTCCTGGACATACTGATTCCTAGATCCAACCTCAACCTTTTACATTCCCAGTACTTCCTCTCCTTCAAAACAAACCCTCAACAAAAAAAACCCTCAACACTACATCCCCAAAGATGACATAAGCCCCGAGGGAAATTATTTTCCTCAAGGCTTTCTGTGTAGGGTTAATATAAAAAAAGCAAACAGAGTTCATTTATGTAGATAGCTGACACATGAAACTCGCAATGAAAAGAAATCAGAACTCCCTGGAAAATGTTTTATAATAAAAAATTCCAGTAGCCGTTAGTACAACTAATAAAAATATGAAATAGCATTTCTGAGTTCCTCTCCGAGGGTTGCGCGGTATGAGAACTATATATAGTAGTATAAGCAAGTAATATCATTTAATTCGTAGACACAGAAATGTTTACTGAGAGATTTCCAAGGGAAAGGAGTGCGGATGGCGAAGCTGACTCTAGTCATCCTCTTCTAATCGAGGACTCCCCTCCCATGAATAATGTTTATGACCTCAGTCGTGATCATGTCGACCCAAAGTTAAGCCAAAGTGGCTTGTCGGAAAGAAGGATATACTGGGCGACAGTGGCGTGCCGTGACATTTTTCCGTTTTCTCAATAAGGAACTCCAGAGAAAAAATTAACTTAAAATTGTATCTATTTTGGCGATGGCTGTATTTTTACACGTTAGTACACTCCAAAAACAATAATAATGAGATACCTACGTTTTACAATATGTTCTTCAATTTTTATGTTAAATATAGGAATAATAGAGAATTGAATTTGGAATTCAAAATCTTGAACTGAGTATCTATTAAATAACAAAACTTATTCTCAGTGAAGTCACACCCGACACGCCATAGATTTGGTTCGTTTTGGCGGGCCTTGAAACATTAAAACTTTGAAAAATAAGTATTGTTTTCGATAAAATATAAACTTATTATGATGTTTTTAAACTCTGCAATTAACATTCGCTCCAAAAAGAAAAATAAAAAAAAGGTTTATTTCATTACAAAATATTTTATTTTTCCAGACAGTATGGGCTGTAAATTTATGCATTCTCTTATTTTAAATTAATAACTAATATCATATAATTCTCTGGCATTTTGTACAGATGGTATGTTTATTTATATTTTTGATATCTAATTGTCGTATCAAAATTTCTTTCTAATTTGCAAAACTGATGATTTTCTGTAAGAATAATTTTAATTTCCTCCAAAATAATATTTAAGGTAGAAATTTCTTAATCTTCTTGATCTGACAAATGATTTTCAAATTTTTTTTTCAATTCACAGCCTACCGCCGCGCCGCTGGAATATATACTAAACCTTCCTACCTGTAATGTGTACGCGTTCAAACATCTAATATATTAGGCTTATGTGAAGGTTGCCTAAATTATATTGAGCTTTATCTTAAATACGAAAATAGTTGTACCACACTTGACCTATATCATTACTTAATCTTCTTACTCTAGATTTGTATATCACAACTGAGTACTAAAATGATGTTTTGTAATCGTTCAACATTTTACTGCCTTAAAAAATAATGTTTTGTATTGTCTATAAAAACTTATTTATTTAGATAAAATACAAATCATTGTACATACATATAAAATAAAATAAATTATATATTACACTAACAAAAAATATTAATATTAGACTTTTAGTCAATAGGTTTTTTTTAAGACAATAGCTATCCCATATAAATAAAAATCGGTTATTTTTATCCCAGACACCATCTAGGTTACAAACCACTTCTTTAGAACTTCGTGATCATTCTAAAAAATAGGTGCCAAAAAATGTGAAAATTACTTGAAGTTAATATTGTTAATTCTGAATTTGAAATACTAGATCAACAAAAAGAGATGGGAGAATTTGTTTTTGTGTGAATTACTGCACAACGGTCCCAACCTCTCCCAACTATATACAGCCAGTATTTTGTGGAGCTGAAGTTAGTTGGAAAGGGAAGGAGATAAGGAAGATGAATGTGGGGCCTGGCTATTCAGATCTCGTCACCAAACACGGCAAAAGCCACTTCAAGCAACGTTCCATTTCTGAATGGTGGCTAGGCAATATTGTTAATTCTGAATTTGAAATATGATATCGACAAATATTACTATAATAATTAGGTTCCAATGGTCGAGTGGATAAAACGTTCTCCCGGTAAGACAGACCCTTATCTTTTTATTTTCTTTGCCTTGTTCTGTTTCGTGTTTCATTTAAATTTACTAATAATATCTTCTTCTTCAATGATATATTCAAATAAATACTAAAAATTTCACTTCCTTCAAAGATTTATAGTCAAATTACATTGATCAAGGCCACACGCAATTAAGTTTCCTCGCTTGGTAATGCATATTATGCCAAAAAGAAATGGTTATAATTTATAATTCTGTTGATGAGAGTTCGATTTCTATTACATCCCTTATTTGCATCTGTACTTGGTCACGTATACCCAGTGTTGCTCGGGGCTATGGATGGTTTAGAGTAAAATTTTGAGGTTGTAACTTCTAGTAATCTAGTAAAGTAAAGTTCCAGGAAACGAGTGTAATTTGCTAGAAATAATAATATTGTTAAGAAATTAAGTTGTTTATGTTTCAATATAAAAACTTATCTGATCGCGGTGGAAGTGGATGGTGGGAAAGACCTTATTGGGGATCTTGGGAGGGGGAATGCGGTGTGTTTTATCATCACAATATATCACCACAGGTGTTATCCCATTCCATATTTTACAGATTTTTCTCCCACTGCATGAACTCTTTTTCTTAACTTTGTAAAAAATTCCAAAAACGAAAAAAAAAATGTTGAACTGAACGCTACCGTTTCACGGAGCTCAAATTTTCAAAACAAAAGGACATCAGGTTCAATGTTGAACTTAGCGCGACCGTTCCACGAAGCTCAAATTTTCAAAACAAAAGGACATCAGGTCCAATGTTGAACTTAGCGCGACCGTTCTACGGAGATCGAAATTTCCTTTCTCTGGTTGAGACTGGAGTTATTTATTAAATAAAAAGATATTGGGAACCTAACCCTAACGTACATTTTCTTGCTTGTTTTTTAGAACCATTGAGGTACAAAACCATTGAGGTAACGTTAAAACCATTGAGGTATAAATTACTGAAAAAACACGAAAAAATATATTTATTTATTTACGATATTAAAATCAATAGTTTATAAAAAAATATTGAAGACAATATTAGTGATTTCTAAACGAAAATCTGAAACAGAAAAATCAGAAAAGGAAACGGTCACATCTGGGACACGAACCCAGGACTAATGTGACCGTTTCCTTTTCTGATTTTTCTGTTTCAGATTTTCGTTTAGAAATCACTAATATTGTCTTCAATATTTAAATATTACAATTTGAGGTTTTACTCAATAAAGTCATTCCGAAAAATAAATAAAAAATAAAAAAAACAATAGTTTATATTTTATTAGTGTGTACACGTATAGTATACTATACAGGACCGGCCCAATGCGGGCGCAATTGGAGAAGTTCGCTCCGGGCACCGAATTGCCAAGGCGGCAAGACACTAAATGTCAACAAAACGAAATACCTAACAATTTTTATAACGGCCCGAGGACAACCAGCTGAGGATTATGCTCTCAAAATACATGATTGTCAAGGAAAAAAACTTTACGCAATCATGTCACTGCCCCACCCCCACACTCCAGAAACATAAAATATCTCGGTGTTAAAATCGATGAAAATCTTCAATGGGACACACACATAAATAGCATTACAAATAAACTTACAAAGCTCATGTACTACTTTAGAAACGTACGCAATATACTAAATACAAATTATCTATATAAAATCTACTATGCTCTTTGCCAATCACGCATAGAATATGGGATTATTATATTGGATGGGGATCTACCTCAAACCTACACATGAAGCAGCTCGTAAAAACACAAAAAGTAATAATAAAAATAATCCTGAAAGTACCCATAAGGACTCCATCAAAAGAAATTTTTGAAAAATTTAACGTGTTCAGCATTATAAAACTGTACTCAAAAAATGCCCTACTCAATTTTAAAGAAAAATATGACTACCTTGCTAAACAACACACCTACACTACAAGGACGAAATCCTCAAATCTACTAAACATTCTAAAATTAAATACATCTTTCGGCCAGAAAAACCAGTATTTCAAAAACCAGTATGCTATAAAATTATATAATGCCCTTCCTATCGAAATTAAAAACAGCATGGATACAGAAAAGTTTAAAAAAGATATCAAATTATGGCTAACTAAACATGAAGATGAGGAAATCATTAAATTTATTAATTAACCCCAACGCAACCTACAGAAAACAAACATAAATACTTTTTGCTTAATTTATTTTATATTTTGTGGGAACTAACAAATTAGAAGATGAGGAAATCATGATCAACACACATACAACAACCTACAGTCCGCCTCGGAACAGGAATACCTAGTGAAGAGGACTGAGAACAAACTACATCACTTTATATATTTATTTTACTTAACACTGTATCTGTTTTACTTTTCTTTATATTGCCGTTAAATAAAAAAAAATTCTAAATTATATGCTATAGCCTAAATACCCGTGAAAAAACATGCGATAGTCTTAATTCTTGCCTTTTTCATTTTGGAAATGAGAAAAGAAAATTATATTTTTTCTGTTAAAAACATTACGTAATTATAATTAGCTTTTTTGAATTCTTCACACAGTCAAAACCAATTTCGAAAACGACAAAACGAAAATCAGTACTTTTGATTAGATTAGCTTTTGGAGGATGCGTGAAAAATGTACTGCGTCATCTATTTAATCCACTTTTTCCCGTGATAAGAAGGTAAATCTCCACCAAAACCTACTATACTAAGAGTACATCATTGTATCTGTTTAATTATTGAAATTTGCGAGAGTCTGGTGGTTTAAAAGAATCCAAGAACCTGGTGAGAAAGTTTATATAAATGATAAATTAAAGTGATTTACGCACATACGGACTTTTACAAACATACAATAATTTAGTGGAACATTATAAAATAAATTAAATTTGTAAAAGAAATTATACAAAATAATCCACGCAAAAGAATAATCAAAGCTAACATTAACACGTGTTCATGAGGTATGTTATTATAGCCTTCTTGTACCTAAATTTAGGGAAGTTGAACACATCGACAACGTATTATTAAGGGGTTAAGGGAAGTAGGATGTGTAATCAACAACATAACATTCCGGAGTATCATGGATCTTAGATTGCCTTGATATAATAGCTTAGAGTCATCAGAAGAAGATTATCCTTATATTTGAGAGGAAGGAAATAAACTTAAACATAGGATGCAATGTATAATTAACTCACTTACTATTTTCTACAAAAACACCAAGAAATGGCTGTCGGAGACTCCGGGTTTGCAGTTTCCTTAGAATAATGAGATCTCGCCTACACAGATACGCCTCCACCCCGCACCACCCCTAAAATTACCCTAATTTCACTCCGACCTGTCACTTTGGTGTAGGAAGGTTTCTTAGAAACACCAGATAAATACGTAAGAAGGGTTGCCTATCAACCAATAAGAACTATCCACCCTTTTATGGTTAATAATTTACTACGTTTATCAAACAATATGTGTTAAATTTCGTGGAATAATAGGCAAACCCTCTTCCAAAACGCTCTTTCGCTGATGAACATACATTATAATATAAGTACGCACTTAAATCGAAAGGAATGAAACCTATAACTTATATAATGTAAGTGTGCACATAATCGGAAGGAATAGGTTCCTTTCACTTACGTAATGTAAGTGCGCACTTTAATCGGAAGGCATAGGTACATATCACTTATATAACTTTGTGTTTTATTGGAAATAAAATCCTGAATAAACATCTCAATAGTTTTATTTTTTTCGGTTAAATGTACGTTTCAATGGTCCACAGTTGATGACGCGACCTGAAAATATTTACGTTGAAACAAATTTTATGACGCCAGAGCTGATCGTTATATAAAAGGTTATTTAGTGCAAATAGAGTCTCTATTTAAAAGTAATGTTGAACTCCGTGCTATTTTGCTGTAGATCGTGTAGGTTACAAGCTGGGTTAATATTTTTTTCCCGAGAAAGACATGGCACGATCGAGTTCCTTAAGCACTTGAGTCGAGTGATGACCTGTGCCTTTTGTGTGCCAGAGCGCTAAGATTGAAAAAAACGACGTTATTGATGTTGTTGTAGCGGATAGTTTTTTTGAAGATATTTTTCGGCACTGGTTTCCTGAAAATATCAAACAAAAATAATTAATTTAAATTAAGAGTCATAATAGTGCATATGTTTGATACGATGATGTGAGTGGAAAAGGGAGTATGCGCAAAGATAGTTTTTTATGGCGATCCATCATCCATGCCTACCAACCCCTGCGATGAAACGGCTTGATGCTTAGCTTAATTTAGTGTATTTTAGTCATCATCAAATCAAATAAAATAAAAGAAATCTCAAATATAAAGTTTTAAGTAGATTCCTACCGGCAGCCCTGCTCGGGGCACAACAAGGTGTGGCGAATAAGAAAAATGACTTGTGATCTGTCTATGGAGGGCGTGAATAAAATGGAAAGGCATCTCTACCCTTGTAATCTGAGATAAGGAGGTTGGATCCAGGTCGGCCCCCCAGTACGCCATTAGTACGGCTCAGTCAAAGGTACTCGTTTGTAGTTGCTTATAAATTCGGACGTCTATTTCAAGGGGACATGGCTCGAGTGGCTTGTGTAATTCAAGCCGCTTTAGTGATCATTACAAACCAGCAACGAGTTTTTTTTTACCATCTCAATTACCTCATAGAAATTTCAGGAATTTGAATAAATACTCAGCGAGTAATTTTAAATCTTTTCAGGAAAAAATATGTAGATTAAGTAAACTAACATAGAAATAATCTTCGGATAAAAAATGTGAGACACCAAATTGTCTTTCAGGTTATAAGAAAAACGATTTTCTTATTGATACTTATTTAGTTTCGCAGATTACTTCTTCGAGGTTGTATTTGAATGCACAATTAATTCCGTTTTTTAAAGAATCATGTTTTACGTACTTTATAGATTAAAATTGTATATTTTTTATATTGACCCCAAACGGGAGGCCCTGTGGAAAAAAATTTAAAAATAATCATCTTTTGGGATGCTGTGTTGAGGGTCTTTTTTAAGGAAATGAAGGAGAGGAGTTCGAGGAAGGTAAAGGGTAAGAGGGTTGGATAGGAATCTAGGGATCAACGATTCACGGACATATTAATATATCCCTTCCACTGCAGCGCATCGCGATGGGTCCAATACTAGACAGAAGAACTCACCGTTTGATAGTTTTTTTCTGCATTAGTTCTTATGAATATATTTTTTAGAAAACCTCTGTAAGTATGACACGTTTTTAAATAATACATGTTCTTGAGAAGTTTACTTACAGTTTGTACTTACTAAAGACAATGTGTAAGATTTTCCACATTAACCCTAATATTAACACAGAAGGCCCCCGAGGAAAATAATTTCCCTCACGGCCTATCTCATCTTCAGGGATGCCGTGCGTAAGGTCCTTTTAAGAAAGGAAGGAGGGGAAGTTCTGGGAAGGAAAAGGGTTTGAGGGGTGGGTGGGGGCGATGGACTTATGAATTTACCCCTCCCGTTGCAGCGCAAGGCGATGGGTAGAGAAACGAGTTGGAGAGGTCAAAGGGTCTCTCCAGATCTGGAACGCCATGCAGCTGGTGGACAGGCGAATCCTGAACACACCTCACTCGATGAACCCAGGCACCTATGCTAAATCGGAGTGACCTACGGCAGAGATCTTGGTTATCCATTAAATGGTTCCCGGGGCAGTGGTACCCAAACTGCCCTCCAAACTCAGATATACCTACATTAAACGTCAGTTTCACTGTAAATCGTAATTAGGTTAAAAGATGTGAAAAGTCTAAAATATTTTTTTCCATATCAGCACAAATATATAAAATTACTGCACCAATTATTTGTATGATAATACATGGTGAGATGTGAGATGTTATTAACTTTAAAATAGTGTTCTCAGTGTTAACTTTAAAAGTTATAAAGTAGCAACTATAGACAGTTATAAGTTACAAGATTAGTGTGTAAAAGTGTAATATACGCTCGCCGCACAAGAGTGCCGCACAAGAGTGACGGCCGGCATAGTCCAGTGGTAACGCATTGGACTGCCATTCCGAAGGTCGCGGGTTCGAACCCGGCGTGCGCAAATAAATTTTATTTGATTAATTTGTATTATTTCACAATTAATTCATTAAAATAATATATAGTATATTTGCGGCACGTTCCAGAGTGGAAGATACTACCAGTATCGCCCTGGCGTAAGACCACCATTCAGAATTGAAACGTTGCTCCAAATGGCTTTAGTCGTGTTTAGTGACTAGATCTGAATAGCCAGGTACTTCCCCACCTTCCTCTTTCCCTTCCCCACTTACCTTCAGCCTCACAACATCCCCCAATTGGGGATGCCATAGTCTCACTGGCTCCAGACGGGAGCAGTTGGGACTCTTGTGAGGTATTCACTATAAAAAAAATAAAAAAAGAGGATAGAACTCCAACCCTGGGAGTGGGTAGTGTAGCACAATGTCCAATGAAACATGTAATTCTGGGATGACAGGTTTATTAACACATAAAAGGGGAATGTAGACAGTTACAATAACAGTTTAAGACCTGTAGTTTACTAGGGCAATCTATGGAATCTAAAGGCTCTGATAGAATTAAGTACATTCGAAGCTCACGTGTGAATCAACGAAGAAGGCCATAGGTGGGGGCGCCTAAGGCGGTGGTAGGCGGCATGACGCCTATGAGAGACGACTTGGTGGCATGGCGGCAGGGCGGCATGGGCCTGGAGTATTGGACAGCGTGGGCGGCTGTTGTAGGCGGGATACGGACGGCGTGGGCTGATGCACAGCACTGGGCGGGGGTCTACAAGTTCACCGCCTCAGTTTGGCGTGGACAGGTGAAGACCAGGCACAGCGGTATAACCATGGTCGGTGTGGCGGCATGGCGGCAGGGGCCTGGAGTATTGGTCAGCGTGAGCGGCTGTTGTAGGCGGGATATGACACCACTGTGCAATGTAATGTCTGTAGGCGGAATACGGACGGCGTGGGGCTGATGTACAGCACTGAGCGGGGGTCTACAAGTTCACCGCCTCAGTCTGGCGTGGACAGGTGCAAGTTGGAGACATGACACCGTTATATAATTTAATGTCTCTGTGGTGGCTGATGATTGTCCGGAAGTCGTGGACTTGGAGATACGACACAGTAATATAACGTAATGAGGCCGGGAAACGGCGGCAAACCGAGGACTGGAGACAAAATCCATTGTGTTATTCTCAACGGGGTCGGCGGGCAACTCCTGAGCAAACGGACCGCGTGGCTCTCCCTTGTCCCGCTCGCGTGAAGAGGCAAGTGGAGGGGGGTGTTCCATATAAGGTCATGTTTCCAATTCGGACATCTGATTGGACGTAGGTACGTGTAAATACTTGCTGCCCACGCAGCGGCCGCGTGATCGACTAGTAGTCGCTTATGTAGGTATGTTTACATATACGTGCGTAAATCTGTATGGGTAACCAAAACAGTGTTGACATGCTATGGGCGCGTGATTTTACTTCCGGCCACGTGAATAGCTGTATCCATAATTAGATGCGTAGGTAGGTCTACAAGTATATGGGTAACCATAACAATGTAATTCATCTTGTTTGGCATGGATTTTCTCTCTGAGGCGCGCTACAGCAGTCTCCAATCTAGGAGAAATTGGGCCCTTTCAATAACAGTATTAAAATAATAAACTATTTCGTTGATAGCCCGTACCTCCTACAAAGCCATGATTTGTTCGTACCGAATAATTACCGCCGGTGTCTACGCCACAATCTGATATGTATTCCACATGGCAGAACGGACGTGCTGACCCAGCACAGCATAATAAGAGGTATAGTGCTGCTAAATGATATCTCTAGGTCTCGGGGCCTCGAAGATTTCAAGAGTCATTTTAAGTTAGAAATTTTAAATCTATTATGGTTAAATTTCAAGTATACGTTTAAAAGTTTTTGGGGATCGGTGATGAAGGCACGAAATAAAAAGCGTGTGGTGAAGGTCACAGTGTTTATTGGTGAGTTAGTTGCCGTGACGAGGAGATGACGTAGGACAGATGTAGAATATTCCGGTTGCTGCGATGATGTGCTGGTCAAGCGCGGGTCAGTGAGTCGACGCCGGGCGCTGGTGACCGGGACTCGATGTCTGTCAGGCACTGGCAATCTGGGGAATCAATACTCCAGTGCTGACGGAGGCCGAAGGTGCGGCGGACCTTGTAGGCAGTTGAAAGGGAGCGGCGTAGACCAGTGAGGATGCTGCGTGTCTTCGTGGTGGTCATGGTACCGTGGAAGAAGCGCTGGTCAGAGTCACTGGAACCAGGGCGCTTGTAATCCGAGTAGCGCTTGCCAGGAACGGCGATCTGGACAAGGCGCTAAGATGATGTCCCGATAGAGTCCATGGTGGTACGGGCGAAGCCGGGTATCTCGTCCTTCACGGGGGGCGCGGGGGCGCACCGATCGTCACTCGTGATATTAGTAAATCGTTGGCGGCAGATTGATGACTGACTGACTCGCTGCGTCTGGCATATTCATACTACACGGCCGACGGCAGCAGTAGGTAGATGGATGGCAACTAAATCCTAGGCACTCGCACACACTGTATGTTTCAGGAACCTTCGACAGCGCGGCAATTATGCATAGGCCGTAGACTCGAACCTTCTGGCGAGTTCTCGTAATGTGAAAGACGGACTTGCGATGTTATTGTCGTCGATAGGCAAGTAGGTGCTTGAAGTACGTAGGTTGCTCTGTTTACGATGCGATTTGGACTGCAGGTACATAATTCGGGAGTAGGTACTAAGTAGGTCGAGCGGTTTATTATTAATTAGTTAATATAGATTTTTCTCGACGCTACAAGTTAAAAACAAAAAAGGTAGAAAATTATAAAGTGAATGATAAGTCAAATATCTATTTTCATCACACGTCTATTTTTCTGCAAATACATCAAAAGAGAACATTTAAGGGAGGTATGAAGCCTAAAACTATATTTATTGTGATAGTGCACATAAATCAAGCGATTATTACTTTGTTTAATTCGTTATTCAGAAGAAGAAAAAAGTTACATATTTGATAAACAAGCACACTAATAATTTTCGTTGAAACAAAACAAAATGTTGAATTTACGACACAAACCACTGTAGTAATAAAATCCATTGAATTATATTCTGCTGTGATAGCATTTAATATTCACATGCTAGTGTATCCGAGCTAGGGACCAAACAAGCCTGCCTCAGTAAAACACTCCACCCACCCCTAAAGCCTTCGAATTCGACCAAACCACCCCTTACTTCGTTTTCCAATAGCCATCTAACTGACCTAAGCATTTAAATGACTGACCTAAAGAATACACATCTCGGCAATTCATCACACCAGTTACTTTTGCCAGCAAGTTTATATGATTTGATAAACTATGACTGTGCACGTAAGGAGTGCACCTTCGAAGGAAACTATGCGAGTGTGAACCAGAATATTATATTACCCTAGAAGAATGAAAGAAGAAGTCGGGGAAGCCCTGTGCCCAAATAATCGTAAAATTTTGTCTGGTCACTCCAAAAATCGATTGCATAGAAGAGTAGATATGTATAATATGAAACAATGTGCTTGAACGAAAGCGGAATTGTTGAGCGTAGCGAAGTCCTTTTTTATTTCGACGGTTACGCATTTTTTATAATATTATTGTTTTCACCTGCCTAAAAAAATAATATTACATAAAATATGTGGTTCAGGTATTTAAGTACCTACATGCAAATCTTATGATTTCATAGTAAAATTTTGGATTTGATTTATTAAATAAGAGAATATCTCTTACATGTTTATAGAGTGCATTTATTTATTTATGATGAAGAATCCACATGTTTTGAAACATCTTTATCGTTTTTGATTAAATAGTGGTGTTAGTTTATTTATAAGAGAAAATTAGAAACATATTTTTTTGGTTGTAAGGTCCACTGTTCAAAGAAATACTAGTATTACGTGACACAATTCAGAAACCCGTTGTTTTTCTTACAACAATCCATTTCAATCCTAGACTGACTGAATTTGTTTCCCAAAGAAATCAACAGTAGAATTGTTTACGCCGTCTTTTATTATGTTCCATTTCAAGAAAATCTTTTCATTGTAGGTAGTTAAGTACTTATCAATTTTATAATTTTCAATAAAATTCACAAAAATATAAAAAGAGTAAAATTGAATTATTAATACTTATAACTCACAATGGAAATATTGTGACCCTTTCGCTTAGTGTTATTTGACTTGACAGGGGCCTTTGTATCACTGGGATAAAGCCAAAGTGACAGGTCGCGGTCAGTGCGATGACATAGGGTTAATAAACTTTGACAAACCCCATCTCAAGCCCTTGACAATCTGGTATATTGTTTGTTATACATTATAAATCTATTTATTTGGTATTTATTTCAGGAGGAGAAACAAAAAAGTCAAAAATCAAAAGGAACATGTGAAATCAAAATTTTGACGGAGGCTTTATAATCTTAGGACGGGTTGTTTCGGAGAATTTGAATAATTCTTCATTTTAAAGACAATTTTCACGTTCTGTGAAAGATTTTTTCAAGTTCTGTTATTATTTCAGTTCTGTCAAGCAGCTAGCCTATAATGATATAATAACAGAACTGTGTAATCTTGCTGAGAATATTTATTATTTAAAAACATTTCATTTTATCCTTACAGAGGTTACAGTTTCTTTTTAAATATATAAATGAGAATGAATGCAGAAAAAACTATCAAACGGTGAGTTCTTCTGTTTAGTATTTGTAAAAGTTTTTTGTTTGGAATATTGAAATCAACGTATCTTTTCTGCCGGACATGTATTTCCATCATTGACTGTGAAGCTTTAAAATGTGCCTCTTACTGTTAAAAAATATTGTTAGTGAAAATATATATTTTTAAATCCCAATCGTAAGCTAAGTCAGTTGTTTAAACGAGATATTGGTACATTTTAAGCCATTAGGGACACGTAGCGGCATATTTCACATGAATTGTCAATAGTTGTGGAGTCACGCATTATTTGCCACCAAATGACACCGTGTCCTCTTTTCTCTAATGGTTAGACGTGATAAAAACAGTTTTAGAAAAAAAGAATACCAAGCTTTCTTTTTGAATTTAAGGTTTAACGTATTTACGTTTAAAAATTTTAAGCTGAATATTTCTAAATAAATCTCTAATATAACACACATGATATTATATTGTTTAGACCAAGGCTGCCCAACCTTTTTAACAGTTGGGCGAAATTGACGACTTTGAATTACTGGCGGGCCACTGGATACCTGACGGTTCCTATTTCCATGGGGGGGGGGGTTGTTAGAGAATTTCTATAAAACATAATTCCCCACAAAAAAAATTCAAAATGAGTGCTCCCCACAAAATATTTGAAATCCATGGGCGGGGGTTGTTACGGAACTTCGCTGAAAAAAAAATTCCGCGCACCCAAAAACATCATATGTGTTTCCCCAATTTTTCAAATTCCATGGGGGGGGGGTGGCTACAAGATTCCATTTCGGACGCAAAAAATATTATATCAAAAACCGGTGTATTTTTGTTCAAAAAATAAGTTCAACAGGTTAGATTTTTTCGTCGCTGATTCTCGTTCTGAGTAGCCTAAATAGCGATAAATCGCCTTCGTTGGCAACACTTGTGACCGCGCGCAAGCTGGATTGTTTGTTTTACCGCGGGCCCGCGACACTTTTTCATATTGGCGGATTGGCGGGTTTTTTGAAAATGGTTCACGCGGGCCACTAATAATTCGTTCGCGGGCCACAATGTGGCCCGCGGGCCTGGGGTTGGGCAGCCTTGGTTTAGACCCAAGGGCTAAAAATTGACCCGCAAAAAAATAATTGATTGTTTGTCTTGAAATTTTTTTTTTATCCGGTTTTGTTTGAAGATGGTTCTCGTTTTATGATTCCATAAAGGTTCGTTTTTTAAATATGGAATCGTCGTGTTTGTTTGGATTTTCTTTCAATATTATGGTACCTGCCTGCCTGAAAAAGTTTGAAAAACGAATAATCATTAAGACAGTGACGTTTTTTTAGACAAATTGTATAATTCCATATTTGAAATAAAAATGCTGCATAAAATATATGGTTTGTAATTGTAGGTAAGCATTTAATTAGTTACTGCCAAATCTTATGATTTCAGAGGAAATTTCGGTTAGCTAGCAAAATACGTATTTGGAAGCGTTGTTTACTGTTCTTTTAAATTTATATTATCATCTATATCATGTTGTTTCATAACATCCGCTATAATGAAAACTTCTTCAAATTGTTATTACCCTTATGTCCTCTCTCTAAATATATTTAATATTTACCTTACATTTCAATCATATTAACATAACTTTAAACTTAAAAAAACATAATATTCGTGAAATCTTGTTAGTAAATTATTCAGAAGACTACATTTACAGTTCAAGTACTTTTAACCTTGTTAGTTGGTACTTAAGATAAGTCTTTGTTCTTTTTTTATTCAACGCTGTAAATAATGTGACCTCTTTTCACCGGCCTTCCCAAAGGGTTTATGTAGTATTTTCAGGAAACTCTGAGATCGCGGAACAAAGACTTTATTTTATTCAGCTCATACATCTCGTATTCTATCGGAAAGTTCAGGGAAAGAAAAATAAAAGCGAACGCACTTTTCACGAGAATTCCCGTGTAAAAAGAGTTAAAAGATAAACCGGGAAGCTTAAATACACAGTTGTGTTTACGTGATCCGTTTAATAAAATGGCTACCTCCAACGTCTCGGGCTGTATATTCACTGGATACCCTGTTAGGAACTAGAAGCAGCCAGGTGGGGATGACGAAGCTCCAGGAAGCGCAAAGGTAGTTTTGTACGTGAAATAGATTATTCGGCTTAATTTCCTCTGCTTACAGCAACTTGTTCTTTATTCTTGTTAACCTGTAAGAATATCGCGTCTTCTAATAATGTACTTGTACGGGGTTAATTCTACATTATAATAAAATATTAACAGAGATAACAGTGTTTTGGTTTTCGACTTGCGCTTTTTTGTAACATTCAAATGAAGATATATAACATATTACTAACACAAATCAGCCAAAAAAGCTAACGCAGTTTAAACACTATCACTTTTTCTAATAAACATGTTTTAAATATTACACAACTGAATAACACAAATTAATGGATTTATCAATTGTGTAAAATTTAAAAAACGTAGTAACAAAGTAACGTTTTTTAATAGAAGAAAGTTAATCACTGGCGTCATTTTTATCAACTTGCAACATGATTTCCATCATGTGGAATGAAGCATGTATTTAATTGCCAAAAACAGTATTTCCACATTCACCAAATTGTTTAAAAAACAAAGGTCTAAAAAGGCGTAGTGATATCTCTTATGTTGTAAAAAAAAACATAAACTTAAGATAAGCCGTTACTTTTCATAATGGAAATGGAGATTGAGACTGAAAATCTAAAATTTCCTTCAAAAATACGAAAATATTGTTTAATCTAATATTTCTGATCAGATATTCATTATAACTCAACTCCAGTTTCAACGTCAAGTAGGGATACAACCAACTAAATATTAGAGTCACATTTTCGGAAGACACATTTATCTGGCAAAACATTTCAAGCGATCTAAATAACTAAACATATTCATACCTGAAGGTTTTTCAGACGCAAATTGTACCAAACACTACTTTCTCCTTACGCAAGCTGAATAATTGAGAATGTTTCGCTCAACCGAAAAACGTGGGTCGGCCCTCTCCTGTCATGTGGTGACAGCTATGTACTGGGAATATTAAAACTTTAAATTAAGAGCCGAAATTCGAGCCACATGTCCAAATAAAGGTTGCAGGAGATAACAGAAATTGTTTTGTTGGTAAATTCACGACAGAGTCTTGAAAAAATTTTTTACGTTAATAAAAAAATCGTAAAGATCAAAATTAGGCTGTGTGTGTATGTATATAGTTTTCACAAAAATTTGAATGAATTTAATTTTCTTAAAGCTCATTTTTTGAGAAATATCATCTCAAGAGCGCCTCCATTGTAATGCTTAAATATGTAGTAATAATGAACTAATTAATGATAGTTATCTGTGTTTTTTATGTCGAGGGATTGCAGGTCCACTGCCTTAACTTCTAGAGAAAGCGGTGAGATTTATGGTTAGAGATATAACCCCATGATTATTCTACTTCATTTGACTACACTTGCGTTTTACATATTCCTTCTAATTTGTTTGTTGATGATTATTATAATCGAACCCAAAATTTGCAGGATATTTAGTTGCAATACATTAAATCACAGTCGGTGATTTTAATTTACCTATTATCAAATGGATACCCGACACAACATTTAACAACATAAAACTTGTACGGGACGTGTTTGCCTGCACAAGAAAAAACTGTAAATATAAACACCGGTACACATTCACCTTTGTCCTTTGTAATGATTCAAATAAAGCACTTAAGGTATTTTTTTGAATCGTCACAAAATTATTTAAACCACAATGAAAAATAAAGGATTGAATCGACAAAAATCACGCCGTATCGAAAATCCCGCTTCAATGTGTAACCTTCAACAATTCAAATTATATTCTTAATGACAATTCAAATATTTTTAACCTTCTTTTTTTGTGATCAAACTAAAATTAATGTCACCTCAGACTAATCAAATGTTGACTCTCACCATCGACCTCTCGAAATAATTTTAAAACTTGAAAAACTGCAATACTTAAAAGATAATCACTGCCCCATTAAATACAATTTCAAGAAAGGAAATTATAAAGGTTGTCGTTATGACCTGTCAACTGTAAATTGAATCTCACTTTTCAGAAATTCGAATGTCAAAAATAAGGTACAATTACTCTACTCACTCTGTGGGATATTATTGATAAACACATTTAAAAAATCACACAAACAAAAAATCAGTATCGCAATTGTTTTAGCCAGTCTCTAATTAAGCTCCACAAAGATAAAAATAAGATGAAATTGCGGACTAATACATATTAAAAACCACTAGACTATGCTGAGTTTGATATCCTAAGACAAATATCGAAAAAATGCTATCGAGCGCTGGGCCCAAGCTCACTCAAGACCACGCCCTGCATAGTACTCTGTTGTTAATTTATTCTATTTTATATATTTTTGTATTTTTCACATATCTATTGTACAAAAAATATGTAAATCTATATGGGATTTGTGGGATTGCACTAACCTCTCCACATCCTTAAATAAAAATTATTATTATTATTGTTAGCGTGGAAACGGTGTGGCCCAGGACCAGATAAAATACCTCAATTTTTTTTAGAATGTTATTTTAGCTTGTTGATTACGCCACTTTATATCATATTCAACGAGTCATTATCTACAGGAACTTTGGAAGAATTTTTCCAGAAAAGAGGAAAATTAACATGTGGAACAAGTACATAAATCAAGCGATTAATCTTTAGTGAAACAATCAGCATATTATCATGTTTTTGCAAAAGTCTTTGAATCAATAATTTAAAATTCTACATTTTTTTTACTTTAAACCTCAACTCTGCGTTAATCACCATGATTTTCTTCTAAAAAATTCATTAACTCCATTTTTCTGGAACTTTTCAATTACACAAGTGACGCATATGAAAGAAATCATGTCGATGCTATTTACACAGATTTTCAAAAGGCATTTGATACAGTGAACCATTGAATTTTGCTACAGAAGCTTGAAGGGATATGTATCCATGGTGACCTATTTAGATGGCTTAAATCATATTTAAAAAACAGAACACAACCAGCACTTATTAATGGGGATGGTCCACAGTCGTAACCTCAGGCGTACCCCAGGGGTCCAATCCTTGTCCTTTACTTTTTAAAATATTCATTAATATTATTGGCTCAATGTTAAGTTGGAAGTATGTCTTATTTGCTAATGATCTAAAGATTTAACGTACAATTCCTACAGCCTCTGATCATGATACGCTTCAAAATGTCCTTGATACGCTTAGTAATTGGTATAGTCAAAATGATGTTTTTGATTGTTGATAAATGTTATATTATAACCTACACTCGAAACAGGTGCTGAAAGTATTATGCATATTCTATTAATAATTACAAGCTGAAAGAAGTTACTACCATAAGAGTCTAGGCATTACTCTCGATTCGAAATTTATGTTTAATATACATATTAACGATGTTAAGAGTAAATCATTGAAAATGCTGCGATTCATTCACAGAATATCAAAGCCATTCAAAAACCCCTTATCAATTGTAACCTTATACAATTCATCTAAATTCCTATGTATCTCAGATTTCTTATCAAGACCTCTTGACAAGGGTGCTTATTTTGACCGAGAAAAAGCATTCCACAAGGTTGACATCAACATTCTCCTAAGTAAGTTAACTTCGTTTGGTTTTTTCACAGGCCTACTCCGTTTTTTTGCTTCATATTTCCAAAATCGTAAATAGTTCGTTTTTTATAAGGGTTCAGGAATTCTTCAGGGGTCTATCCTTGGACCGCTTTTGTTTCTACTATTCATTGGCGATATTGTTTCAGTCATCATTCATTCACACTATTTACTATTTGCATATGAATTGAAACTGTATTGTTCAATTAAAAACCTTCTTGACTGAATTTTCAATGTGATATCGACTGTGTCTCAAACTGGGACAAAATAAACGGCCTAATCCTCAGTACATCTAAGTGCAATATCGTCTCGTATACAAGATCAAAGAATCTGTATATTTTTTGATTATGAAACTATTTTTTAGTTATCAGAGCATTCAAGCTTCTTGACTTCGTAATTAAAAATTCATATTCGTTTCACAACGCACAAACGCTGAGGTTTTATATAACACACTAGTCTTAAGTGTATCGGAGTCAAATTCATTTGGGCCCCGTACTGATGATGTCATGGCGAACTGAAGTATTTGAACTAAAAAATGTGTATTTGCTTTATTTTTATTCTTTTTTTTCTTTATTTCTTCGATTCCTCTGTACTGTGTTTTGTATTTTATTTTGCTTATTATTTTTTTCTGTTGTTTCACTAGTAGCATCTCCACATAGTTACAACTAGTCATTTAACTATGCTTTGAATACTTTTAATTGGATTTTTTGTATATATGCACATCCCAATAGAATTCTCACTATTGTGGTAATTTTTAACACTCTATAAATGTTCTAAACAATAAATAAATTACATTTTACTTATCTAGCAAGTTTTTGGTTTCTAGTGTTTAAAGAAAGGGGGAAATTTAATGGAGATTTAATAAATATTATTATAATTATATAATAATATATAACAAGAGAAAATTATTTTTTCTTAGCTTAAATAATGCAAAATCTCATAGAAAATCCCTATTTATGAGATTGGTATTCTAATTTCACAACCTTAAATTAAATTTATTTTCAATCTACAATGTTTATCTTCAAAATATTTTGTAAAGTAAAATCGCATAATCAACTTCCCTAACTAATTGGATATCAAATAAGCTCTCCCGATTATGTCTCCCGTTGGTCACAACATTGTCCTCTATTCATAGGGACAAACACAACCTTAATCCCTGCGGTTGTAGGTTCTGTCCTCCCTTATCTTCGTATACCCAAACTGCTGGGCAAGTAACCCTTAAACTTGCTACTATTCATCATCCCTACATGCCAGGCTACATATTCCGTCAAACGTAGATTGTACTTATATACGCAGAACGCTGGACACCTTTTACTGTACACTTGATTGGTAATGACTGCTTGGAAGCTGGGAGTTGGTATAATAAATCACACATGGAAGTGCTGTGATTATTTATCACTTACCTGTTAGCGATATTCAGGGAGCTGATAGATAACCAAATAAATATGTTTACGGTAGAGTCCATCATAAATAACATGAGCATTGAAATAGAAGTGGATTTACAGTATTTTTACGCGTGATATACGTTAATCCTTTGAAGACATCAGAGAAGCGTAAGACCTAAAAACACTTACTATAACTTCTAATGTCATGTACATTTAAAACAGAAGGTCATCATCAAACTAGTACACACTTTACTTACACTACTGTATTTAAATTTTTATTGGGTTCGAACCATCGATGTAAGTTAAACATATCAATTTTTTTGTTCACATTATGAATGAACTCACTGTTTCTTTACAAAAAAATTTTTGACTCTCCAATTCACCGGAAAAGTTTTTTGATCAGAAACATAATAAAATCTCTAATTTTTTATCATTTCTGCCTAGGGCTAAACTGGGTGTACAAGTAAGTCCCCTAAAAACTGTAACCAGTGATTCTTGACCTTATTTGGAGTATAAATTAGATTAAAATAAATAGTAGATTCGATTTGGGAGGCGTGTAAGGGTACTGCCATCCCAGGAACCATGCAATGGATAACCAACACCTCTGCCATAGGTCACTCCTAGTGGTTCGCTACGTTTGGTGAATTCAGGTTTTTCCAGTTTCATGGGGTGAGGATGGTCTAGGTCTTGGCGGCGGATGTGTCCCCCGCCTACGGTGGGTGGTTCGGATTTGAAGAGACTGGTTGAGGGAGATCTTTTTACCTCTCCAGAAAGACTCTCTCGACCCATCGCCTTGCACCGCAGTGGAGGAATTTGATTCAAACGTCAGTCACTCAAAGATACATTACGCACCTTTCATACCCTTTTCCTTCCCAGACCTTTCCTTTAAAACCCTCCACACATCCCCAAAGAAGACAGACTTTAAGGGAAATTATTTTCCTCAAGGTGTTTTTTTCTTTTTTTTTATAGTGAATACCTCACAAGAGTCCCAACTGCTCCCGTCTGGAGCCAGTGAGACTATGGCATCCCCAATTGGGGGATGTTGTGAGGCTGAAGGTAAGTGGGGAAGGGAAAGAGGAAGCTGGGGAAGTACCTGGCTATTCAGATCTAGTCACTAAACACGGCTAAAGCCATTTGGAGCAACGTTTCAATTCTGAATGGTGGTCTTACACCAGGGCGATACTGGTAGTATCTTCCACTCTGGAACGTGCCGCAAATATACTATATATTATTTTAATTAATTAATTGTGAAATAACACAAATTAATCAAATAAAATTTATTTGCGCACGCCGGGTTCGAACCTGCGACCTTCGGAATGGCAGTCCAATGCGTTACCACTGGACTATGCCGGCTGTCGAAAAAAGTGTGTGTGGAGCAAATGTAAAAAAGCTACACTCTGTATAAATATTGCGATAAAAAAAACAATGTCTTTCACAATCAACAATCTTTTCTGAAATTTGTTACAGAGGTCTTCACTCCTTGGAGAGTAGTACCTTCTTGTCCCCAACACCCCCAGACGACGTGAATTTTAGCCTGGTAACTAAAAGTCACAAATATGGTTCAGGGACCCTTGAACCATATCCAATTTTTTTCCAACTTTGTGAAAGGATGATTGATATATTTAGTAATTGCGTATTGCCAGTATTTATTTTGCATCCAAAAAAGACACAACTAAATATGTATTTTGGTAGTACCAACTAAAAAAAATATACAACTAAATATGTATTTTGGTAGTACCAACTAAAAAAAAGACACAACTAAATAATATGTATTTTGGTAGTACCAACTAAAAAAAAGACACAACTAAATATGTATTTTGGTAGTACTTACTAGTAATGTAATAACATTTTAAATCAACACAAATGAAGTAAGCAGTTCAGGTATAGGAATAACGTTGACTTTAAAATTTTGAGATGATACCAAGTATCCATGTTAAAATTCATGATATTTTTATTCAGACCACACGGAGAAAAAATAGTATTGCTAATTTATTGGGAAACTTTAACGAATTAATTAACAGGTTTCCTGGTAAACTTTTTTTTATTTTCGCATACATTATTAACAAATAAAACTAATTTTTCTCCGTGTACTTTTTAAACGACGTATGGTGTACTTTTTAAGCTCTTGTGAAGAACTATTAAGGAACTTCATTCCATAAATCAAGTAAATATAATACCAATACATAGCGACAAAATTTTGTTTAGATTTAGAAAAAAAATGTATTTACTTTATTTTAAATTCATACATACCTATATTTTATTATATTTGGTTTTACGCCTAGTCGGGCTTTTACATGGATTATAACAACAGAATATACCTACTGAGCTATCGAAAATTATATACAAAGTTTTTAAAGCATGAAATAACTGAATATGAAACCATATTAGTAAAACATGTAACAGTAACATAAATTAATAACAATACAACACAAAATAGAACAGTACTACATATAAGAAAAAATCACTAACTATATTACCAACACTAATAAAATTTGTAGGATTCAATAAAGTGCCGGTATAGAATATGTTGAATTCTATAAATTGTGTCAGTAAATATATCAATAGTACCCCCCAAATAGACCATGCATCCTATTGGTTAGTGAGCGGGTCTGATAGTGGAAATAATAGTGGAAACGATGGCAGGGCTGTCAATAAAGTTGTTAATGACTCTGTGTAACACAACCAGATCTGAAATAATTCTACTGTCAGCATATTAAATCTTCATTTAATATTCAATGAAAATGTTTGTTTTATTATATTGTTTCAAGAAATCCAACTCAAAATAAAAAGTTTTTACCACGGAGAGACGGTCTCCATCTCTAACAGTAATATATTTAATTCAATAGCAAACCCAATCTCATAAAGTATTTAAAACGTTTTACAAAAGTAACGAGAAACTTACAAAAAAAAATCCGATATCTTTGAAGAACATACTAGTACTATGTAGTACGTATTACGTAGGCACTTATTATTTTCATCGATGAAAATAATTCGTATCTCGTCGCGAACATTTGAAAAATCAAACATTTGAATTTCGGATGTCTGCGATGTGAGATAGTTATTACTGGGTGAAATGTTCAATGAACTCGAAATTGCTTTGAATTCAGGAGTCATTTTCAAAATGGGAACTGTTTTTTCAATATTCAAATCAGACAAGCGATAAACCCACCTATATACAATACAATATTTTGAAGAGAAATTTATTATATTTGCATTTTCAAAATTTAAACTAATATCAGTGTGCGCTAGTCATCAAACATATTAATGTCGGTTGTCTGTACGTGCGTTAGTTAGTCCTGCGCAAAATCGGATTAAATTAAATGCTTTGAATTGCTCTTTCTGACGGCCATTTACGAACAAAAATATTTTTATTTGAATCAGAAATGCTTGTGAGAAGAGTACCTACAAAAATCTTTTAGAAAAATACATAATTGGGGTTAGTTTGGACAAGGTGCTCGTGGTGTTCAAATTTTAAAATAAATATTATTTTTAAATAAATAATTCTGTGTTTTGAGTTTGAGTGAGATAAAGGTAAGGTAAATCTCTAACTAGTATAAAATAAAGTTGCCATACGCGTCTGGCTGTTTGTGCACTTAGTTCTTTTAAACTACGTGACGAATTTTGATACGGTTTTCAATATCATTTACAATTTTTTTCGCAAGGTTTAAGTATATAATCCATTTTTATCATATATATATAATAAGTAGAGAAAAGTCGTTGTTTTATAATCAAGTTGTAAAAATATTTTTTCGGGCACTATATTTTCCTAACGCTGGCTTAAACTTTTGAGACTCATCAAAATAAGTACTACGTAATTATATATCTTAAAAGGGCCTACAGAAAAGTCCGCTGTGGTATATTTCTATCTCCCAAGGATAACCATCAGCATCGCCGGGTACACGTCTGCTAGTATAAAATATATAATTATGATTAAACTCTAAAATGACGATAACTTGAAAAACTGTTCATTACAAATATGTAATTGATTTTCCTCAATCTTAACTTCCTTTCGGGGGTCGCCAATATCACCTGAAAATAATGTGCTCGATTTAACAAAGGGGGAGAAAGGGGAAATACATTTAACGTTTTTTTATATTACTTATATTACAAAACAACTCGACTTTACGCGCAATTCCAAACTATTGGGTTGCGTTCACAAAATAACTCAACTTTACGCGCATGTGCAACCCAATGGCTGCGTTCACAAAATAACTCAGCTTTACGCACATGTGCAGATTATTGGGAATTTTTAAAGGTATTATTTATTCATTTTGGTACAATATTTTTTACATTTCAAAATTATCCAGTAATGTTGGCCACACTGGGTGGCTTACCCGTACTGAGGCCTTCGTTTTATAATATTAAAATATAATCTACATAATACATTTAAAGAGAAAATAATACATACATTTAAAATTATTTTATAATCTTGTGTGTTTGTGAGTAATGTGTATTTTATATTTGTTTTGTGTGTCACGTGTAGGTTTTTTATTTATTTTATGTTGTGAAATTTTGGTAATTTTGTCTTTTTTGTTCTTTAATCTATTTTGTAATTTTGTGTCTGAATTTATTTTTGTTTTCATCAATTTTATTTTCAAGTGTTAGACTGTTGAATGCTTTTATAGCATGGTATTGGTAGTGCCTTTGTCCAAAGCTTGTATTTACTGTCAGAGTTTTTTTATGTTTTCTTTGTACGCTTGTCATACTGGTCTTTTAGTGATATTTTGTGTATGTTGAAATTTGTTTTTTTTTGTAAAAAATGTAGTTTAATAGTGTTTTAACGTATAATTTGAGTATATCTAGTACGTCACAGCTGTTTAATATTTGGTCTGTATCAGTCAGTCTGTTTTTTTAGTATTACCTTTAAGATCCTTTTTATAGCATGGTATTGGTAGTGCCTTTGTCCAAAGCTTGTATTTACTGTCGGAGTTTTTATGTTTCTTTTGTACGCTTGTCTTACTAGTCTGTTAGTGATATTTTGTGTATGTTAATTTTTTTTTGTCAAAATGTAGTTTAGTAGTGTTTTAACGTATAATGGGCGTATAATTAGTACGTCACAGCTGTTGAACATTTGGTCTGTATCAGTCAGTCTGTTTTTTAAGTATTACCTTTAAGATCGTTTTCTGTGCTATGTAATTGATAGCCGATTTTGTTGCTCCTCCCCAAGCAATTTTTCCATATTCTATTATTGATTGGCAAAGTGCAAAATATATTGTTTTCAATTGTTTTATTTTATATATTTTTCTTATGTTTAGGAAAATGTGTATTGTTTTGAGGAGTTATTTATGATTTGTTTGATATGAGGTATCCATCTAAGATTATGGTCAATTACGATTCCTAGATACTTCTTTTGTTCTGTTTTTTCTAGACGAGGGCAATTGCAGATGTTGGTGTTTAAACATTCTTGTATTTTTATGGTGTTCGTATTATTTTTTGTCTGTCCCGTGCTATTTATACTGTATGTTGTGGATTTTGTTTTCGATATATTTAGTGTAAGTATGTTTGAGTCTAGCCATGTTTTAATTTGCTAGATTCCCAGATTCGCTATGTTATATACATTATTTCAATCCTTAGATTTTAAGAATAAAACAATGTCGTCAGCTTAACCAAATAACTATCAGTTTCGAAGTGTACCAACACGCGACTTACGACGCCATTACGTTTTTACCACGTAAACTCGAACGCCAAAAGGTTAGAGAATCACACAAATGTTTTATTCGCGTCCGTACCCATCAGGGAAAATATTCTTTCGAATCATTAAATAGTACACCCTATAACTGTAGGCTACTTCAAAATTAAACCCGTGACTGTCATTACTGATTCGGTGTCCTGCAAATCCGTAACAAGAGTAACAACGGAAACCGCCCGCCTTTCCCCCTTCCGCCCGTCTCTGTGTTGCCTGTATTAAATTATTTCCCCAATAAGTTCCTATTCAATAGTTATGAAATATTGTTTCATAACAGAACGGAGTACATATATCATTTGCTTCCCCAAAGCCACTATAGATTATTTTTTTAATGATAAACTAACGTTTATAAGACAAGGATTTAAGCATAGCATAAAGGATAACAAATAATTATAAGCAATAATTACTCATCCGAAATACTAATACAAATTGAAAATATCTCCCGAGTAAAAATAAATGCCGCCAACGGGAATTGAACCCGTGCCTTCTGATGTCCGGTCAGGTGCTCTGTATCTACTGAGCTATGTCGGCTTATTTCCAACCCGCCAAACGATTCAATATGTACTTATACCTCAATCAACAATTACTGCTTATTATATTTTTGGCAATATTTTAATTTCGTTTTAGAAAATAGGGTTATCGAACTGTTTCATGTTTTTAGTTTGTTAGTTTTCAACTGGTAAATATTATGATTTGGAAAAAGGGGTTATTAAATTTGCAGGTGTGCAACTTTAGCCGCAATTGATATTAAATGCAATAAAATAATTTTTTCATGTTCGATAATAATCTTAGTAAATTCTAGGCAATATTTTATATAAGTAAGTTTTTTCTGTGCAGGCGTATGCTACTCTGCATATTATTAAAATTAAAATAAGTATATGAAAACAAAATAATTTTACTTGTTGAAAGTTAAAAATAGAATTTTTTAAAATTTTATTTATTTATTACTCACTGCACATAAATCATAATATTTCAGAAGAAGTCTTGGACGCCCGAGGAAGACATGGCACGATCAAGTGAATCAAATACTCGAGTCGGGCCATGTCAAGAGTTAGAATAATAGAAGAGTATGTATGAGACGATATATGAATGTGAATGACGCAAGAAGTGTGTGCCAAGACCGAGTTGTTTGGCGGTCCGTCCTCTCTGCCTACCCCTGCGGAGAAACGGCATGGTGGTTAGTTAGAAGTTAGACCACGCTATAAGTACGTTATATTCTTGTGTTTCAGCCTATTTCAGCATATCGCTCGCCACACATTCCCATTGGGATTGCATTGCGAGCGATGTGCTGAAATAGATAAAGCCATGATGCTTGTAGCGTAATCTGTCAGCCCCATTGAGGTATAAAGATCATCAGTTTTCGATTTATTGTATCAATACTCAGTGAGTTGAACATTTTGGGAGCAATATAATAGAACTGTCACTGGGCGAAAGCTATTTTCATTTATAGAATTATGCATCTTAGCAGGAATGAGTAACGGGTGTAATTTTTTGCTGTATATTTTCCATCAAATCCTTTTTTCATATATATAAGAGAATCGTCTTTATGCATAATTTTCGAATGTTTCAGATTGCCAATTTTTAAAATGTTGCTCTCATGAGTGTAATAGATGACAGTTTAATTATCATTAGCAATAGTTATTTTAATTAAAACTATGGGGTAAACGCAAGTAACACTAATATTATATGAAACGGTGAAGTAGTAAAAAAATATATAAGATATCCACAGTATAAATAAACCATTTTCAATAACTGCATGTCACAGTATACAAGCATAATCAAAAAATAAAAATAGTTTAAACAAAACTAACAATTACCTACATACTGTTTTACCATTGTACCATGTTACTGAAAAAATGTTGTCACTATGTACCTGCTGACAAACTACATAAGTAGTTTAGCAGGTTTGAATGTTAATAAATAAAATAAAATTTTAAAAAACTGTGGCATTTGGTAGTAAAATGATGACAAAAAGTATGAAATTAATACAAGCAGTAGAAATATTTACATGTACATCAAAAGTTACATTTACAAGTACACAATCACATTTTAGGATTAGCTGGGGCTCTTTTGGCTCAGGGTGCATGAAGCTATTGACATGTATCATTGTCCCCGAAAAAATTCCAGTTTATCGTAATCTTATTTAAAAAAAAACGTTTTTCAATGGTACCCATTCATTGCACATACAGTAAAAAAGAAGAGACATAACCATTAATCGTGCAATTTATATAGGGTATCCTGTATACAGAATTCAGTATCTAGTCCTAGAGTTGACGCTAAAGTCGTAAATTATTGCGGATTTATACCGACTAAACTAGTAAGGCTCATAATGCTCGCAGGGAACCAAAAGTCCTAAAAACTCGCCGTAGACGTTCATCGAATATTTTTTGCGAAACGGGGGCTAATTTTATTTATACCCCGGAATCGGGAAATAGCGGCCTGAATTTGGGAGCGGATTATACGACTTAAAGAGTTTTTCCTTCGGCGAAACATGACTTGAGTTTCCTGTACGGAATATCAATCCGCCCAGGAAAATAAGGGCCATTAAAGCGATTAAATATCGAAGATTTCGATTGTTTCTAGAAATTTATTATTTTGGGGTGTGAACGATTTGTTAAGTCAAAGGTGTAACTAAATACCGTTGTAAATTTCGTGAAATTTCAAACTACATTTTTTATTTACATTAAAGACAGGTAATTTCACAACATTTGAAATATTAATAAAATTTCAAAGTTAATTTCAAGTTCTATTATTATTTCAGTTGTGCAAAACAACTGGCTAACAATGATTTAATAACGGAACTTGAATAGAACCCTTACAGAAATTGACAGTTTTCTTTGAAATTTTATGAATTGTTCAAATTCTATGAAACAACCCGTCCTAAGTTTATCTCTAGTAATAAATTATAATACAAGGAAAAAAAATCCGGATTTGTAGTGTACTTGCAGCGTGTTGTCAATCAAGTCAAATTTTTGTTTGTGCCTGTACATACGCAATACGAATATGAATAAATTGTTTTGTCCTTATAAAAACTCAATTCTTTTAAAAGAGACATACAAATACAATATTGGATTGAATCACTGATGTGTATGCCTTTCTTGAAAGAATTAAGTTTTTATGCGGATTCGTTCGAATGTTTAAAAAGTAGACATTAGCAATAAATAGAAATTTACACAAATCTATCATGTTAGTAATTAATTCATCGGAGACCATTTTTTGCCTACCGAAGTTACAATAATAATAATGCCACATCAACAACAAATGTCTATTTCGGCTCTTTCTCTTGATTACATATTACTAAAAAGAAATGGAAAATAAAAAAAATTCCAAATTCGAAAATGCTTGAATAAAATACGAGTTTAATTTAAATAATGAACTCTCTTATCGTTTTAGTCACATTTACGATTTGTCGCTCGCTTTCATATTCGGTTTCAAAGTTAACGGTTTTCCGTCTAATGAAATCGTGTGTTCCGATATTTTGTTGTCAAACCTCCGGGTAACGAACGCTGCGTTAAGTTCGGGATATTTTCCGAGTTTGGGGATTACGCTGGCTGTAACGCTGCGTTAAGTTCGGGATATTTTCCGAGTTTGGGGATTACGCTGGCTGTCCAGTGGATTATGCAAAAGGTTTTAATTGAAATTCACCGTCGGATTATCCGGGCTGCAGAAGACGTACAGTGTACAGGGCTGCCAATCGACTGCGCGCGCGTGCTTCCGCTAGCTGGTGGCAGATTTAGCCCTGAAACGACAACAAGTTATTTTTTCCTATTTAACGAAACCGAACGCGCTTGCAAAATAAATGACTCGATGGAGCTTGGGGAAAGAATAAATAACTTCCTAGTTAGAACGGAATGCAGGACGGGAATAATTAAAATGAGTGCAGTTTTACAGATGACCTAAATTTATAACCTTAGACAAAATGGGGGTGTATGGTGCTTCAAAAGACAAAAAAATAAAAATAAATAGTCACGAGGCATCTTATTCTTTCATTACTCAAACAAAATCTTTTGCATGATGAATTTCTGATTAATTTTTTTCACCAACATATTTAAAGTGCTGTATCTGCTTTTCGTTTTGTGTATGCTTTGTTATATTAATACACATAAAACATATGCGAAACCAATGAATATCGTTCATTTTGTGGCAATTGTGTTCCCTAATTTATTGCATGACCTAGTTGTTTTGCTAGAAAGAAATGTAAGATTCTTTATCAATTGTTACATTAATCGATATGCCTCCCCGAAGCCATTCATAAGGAATATATATTTTTTTAAATATTCGTATTGGTTAGTAAATTGTTAATGCTAAAATCAGTAAGAGCCCTTACCGAAAATAACTGCCTCAAATTCGTGTTTGAAAATTGATCTTCACAGCACTCATGGGACGAACTTGCTTTACCAAAAAGGGGTGCTTCAAAAAGCGATGCTTCTTCCGATGCACTTTCTTTTTCGTAAATACTTTCTTCAAAAAATATTTTGGTTTAAATTTTAGGTTCACTCGCCCTGTATATCAACCATCGATATTTCCAACCACGGAGCTGTTTGAATCGTTTAGGGTTCTTAGCTTAAACAAATTTTTTAAAAAGAATGCACTGTTACAAATTCATAAAGACCATTTCAATTCAACAATTTCTACAAAAATAAGTAACCGATCTAGATCACGTGGTAACTTAGAAATTCCTAAATGTAATACTAGTGCTGGTCAACACCATTATAATTATCAAGGTATAAAATTGTTTAATGCCCTTCCGGATAAAATTAAAACTGAAAAAAATTACAAAACTTTCAAATCACAAATCAAACAACTTTTAGATGAACCCAACGGTAATCACAAGTTTTAATTTCATTGGATACATTTTTCAAATAATTGTTTATATGAACTCATTTGTAATTTTTATTAATTAAATTTTCCTTAATTCATGTTATGAATTTAAGAAAATTAATTAATGATAAATAAAAAAAATATATATATATAAACAAAATTTAATATTTAAAAAAAATACATATCCTCTAAAGTTATATTATCCGCTTCCTAATATGTGCTAATATGCGTTTATTGTTGTTGCATTTTATTAAGTACCCATTTCATACAAGATTGCCATCTCGGTCTTTGAACAATTTACTACCAGTACTGTGCCTACCTACTTTGTATTATTTCGTACCTAATAAGTACATTTTTATTTTTATATCTTATTTTTTCTAAGTTTAATAACTATTATATTATTTAAGTTATATTTTTTAGTTTGTAATTAAATTTCTTATTTTCTTAATTATATAGTGTTATCAAATTTATCATCTAGTTTTATAGCTATTTGTTAATTTTTAGCTACATCAACTAGTGAAATTTTACAACCTATAAACCATAATGACTCACAACACTCCCCAACTCAAACACGAGAAATAATTTCTCAATTGAGTTGGGCAATTTTTTGTTAAAAATTTCTAATTTTTTCGCAATCAGCCTCGAAATATCTACATTTATAAATTATTGTAATGTGTTTATATATTCAATAAAAAAAATATATATATATATTATATATATATATATATATATATATATATATATATATATATATATATATATATATATATATATATATATATATATATATATATATATATATATATATATATATAATGGGCTTACCTTCAACTCTGGTCTGCATCATTTATGCCATTTTACAATATAAAAAAGATTATTTATATGGAGATGAGATTTCAAAATATTGTGAATAATAGTTGGACATTGTTGTAGGAAGATATTGAGTAAATATGGAAGGATAAGGGTTGAAGATTCCTACGTATATTATTTACTTATCAGTAATTGTACAAACATTGTACAGTGAATTCCTGTTCATAACGTTGAATTAGGTTAATAAAAATGATATTGACCTAAGCCCAACAATTTATGAACCACTAAAAAGTAAAAAAAATTCTCCTTATCTTGTATTCTTTCTAAAAATTGTACCTTATAATTCGGTTGTGTTTTTAAAGCGAGTAGGCGGCACGCGGCAGATCAACGGAGCAAATTGACTCCCAGGCGGCACTTTTCCCTTGGCGCACCCTTGTTTGCCCGGGTTACAAGCAACAACTCCGAACTTCATTATCGTCCGTAAAAATCAAAAGCATAATATCTAATTTAGACCTGTTTTGGTTGAAACGATACGAAGGAGGGGAGGGTTTGGATTGCGATAATGAAATTTAAAAGCCGGTCATGTGATTCGTTGGAGTTTTAAGGAAGGAATTCTATAGATTAAGCATTGAAGTAGCTACCGACTAGGAAAATAATAACTTATGTAACGGAATTATTAGAAATGTTTCATTTTTTTGAATAAAAAGTTTTTATTTATCAATCGGTTAGATTAGCGTTTCCCTATCGTATTACGTTGTCTTACGGCCAACTTTTGAACTATATTGAAGTGAAACTTCTTTACGCGCGTCATGCAATTTCGAGGACCGGAGTAAAACCGACTCATGACCGTCACGAAAAACCGTGATCATTTCGCTATAGGAGCCTAGCTAATATTATATATCTAGTTTAGGTCACTCTCCAAACTCAGCTTCGCGGTCTAGAGGCAGAGCGCCTGACTGGCATCGTGAAGAACCGAGGTTCGATCCCCGATTTAACTAAAAAAAAAATCTTTTTGTGATTTTTTTTAATACGAGGAAAAGTGATAAAATGCTCTCGTGCTGCGACTTTGAGATATTTTGACAATATGATATTTTGGTCTAAATATAGCTTACAAATCGAGCCGGTAGACTCGCTCGGTATTTAGATTAATTATTTTTATTTTGAATCATTAAAATTACTAATCAAGGGCAATAACGCGACTAATTACCCTCGCAGACGTGCGTGACAAGTTTTTTTAGTAAAAAACACAGCCGTAAGTGAATTTTTCAAAATTTAGAAATGTTTTTCAAATTCAGACTCAATTGAGGAGTACACGTTTAATTCGACAAGTCAATTGAGGAGTACACGTTGTATACGCGGTTCTCGTCGCGCGAGATACCTCTCCTCACGGTCTAGAGGCAGAGCGTTCGACACTCGTTATGCAGGACCCGGGTTCGAATCCCATATTTGTATAACTTTTAATTTTTTTTATCACATGCTACTTATAAATATGTCAATAGACAGAAAAAAAGAGAATGAAATGAAAAGAGAGAGAGAAGAATACTAAAAGATTCACTTCCGTCGTGCGTAGGCTTGCCACACACTGTATTTTTTTTTCTTCAACTCTCCCCTCACCATGTAAAACCATGTTTATTTCATCGAAAAAATGCAGATTGTGAATAGTTATACAGCAATATAAAAATCGCACCGGTGGATTTGTCATTTTTTCAGGCCGAAAATTTTTTCGAAGTTGGTAGGTACTGAATAATTTAAACGTGAAAAAAATTTTTTACTCGGTAAATTGAGAGAAGTCGAAGCGAACATCAACTTTGGTAGGTAATTACACCCCAAATTTCCTCAAATAAAATATTTATGATATTATCACAAATAAAAATCAAATTAATTTAAGGATGTTCTCTGTGAATATTATTTACATTGCCTAAAATAACCTTACATATATTTAAATTGGACATTATACACTTCTCTTGTAATATGAAATGAAATAAAACAAAAATAAAATTATGTCCTGCTTCTGTTATATTTCTGTTATAATTCTTATACGTCCGGTCCATTTAAGAAAACCGAAAATACAAACAAACGGTTTCAGTTCAAACCATTAAGAAGATTTTTATTTTCCTCGGCACACAAAATAGAAGGGTAGTTATTCAATTAAGCTATCCATATAAGCTGCCTACACAATGTTATTCCACCCTTTGTAAATAATTTCAAAACCAAACTCTCCAGAACTAATTAAATACTTTTTCGTAAAGCACCCCAGAGGCGGCAGTTCGCAAACACATTGACTAAAAAACTAAACATGCCCGAAACTATGTTTTTATCAAAGAAAACCATTAAAAAGGAAAAAAAATTAGCAAATATGTGTACCAGTATTTGTTGAAAGCAAATAATGTGTGGCCTTTTAAAACTTCAGCATGAAAATATCATTTATTCAATAAACGTAGGATAAGCCGCCACCGCTAGGACGACTAAATCAGCATGGCTTTTAACCAGCTTTCATGAGTCAACAAAGTTCACCGCAACAGGATTTTTTAAGTAAAGCAGTTGAATTCAATTAATTTTGCTTCCTAATGGATGGCACGGGAAGCGTTAGTACTTTTTCTGATGTGAGAAAGACAAATTAATATACGATCGTCGTATGACTTGTACCTTATAATAATAATATATAATTTTTAAATTTTCAATCTCTAAGAAATCTCAAGTGAGTTCAGAGAAAAATAATTGACTCATTTCGGGGTTCGACTCATTTCCGGGTTCGAAATCCGGCATGCACAAGCAAATTATATTTAATTTACTTACGTTGCTTCACAATTAATTCATATAATATGATAATACATATAAATACTATATTTTCGGAACGTTCCAGAGTAAATGATACTAGTATAGCCCTGGGGAAAAATCACTATTCTAAATTGAAACTTTATTTGAAATCACTTTAGCCGTGTTTGGTGACCAGATCTGAAAATCCAGGTATTTCCCCATCCTCTTCTACCTTCCCATCCCCTCTACCTTCAGCCTCACAATATAAACCAATTTTAAATGCCATAATCTCACCTGTGCAGTTGGGATTCTTCTATGGTATTCACATGAAAATTTTTTGTGTAATATGTGAAAGGGACCTGGCAAAGCTACAACATGATTATAATATTTTAAAATTGAAGTTGTTTCCCATTTGAACGATCAACAGTTTTATTAACGAGACGCCAATAAACGGGGTAATACGAAATTATTTTTTGTCTCCAGGAACAGACATTCAAAATTGATAGACCAGCCAATAGGGAAAGGGGAACCAACCAAGTTCGAGGAGCGGGGAGGTGACGTGACTGTCTCCCTTTATATGACTTGCCAATAAATGAATCTGACCGTATACAGTGTGACGCGGACTAAATAAAATCACTAATTAGTCCGCGAAAATAAAATCTGCTTACGAATTACCAGTCCTTTTTACAATGGGGCACAAACAGCTGGCTGCGTAAAAACCCAAATCGGGTAAACAAAAGTTTCCAAAATTGAATATTTTATACTACACTTTTACAAATGTCTTATAATTTACACACCTCACACATTTTTAGCGTCGCTACTGTAGGCGGTTTGGTTATAAACGAATCAGATCCGGTGCAGAAAAGTACCACGATAGACTGCGATGCAAACCGTTGCCTCACTTTAGTAAACTTTGAATTTCTGCGCAGGGACTGGTTATTTCAATGTGCGCTCTTCGGTTTAATGACTCTAGGAATTATTATGTAAAAGAAAATTTCCAAGTGCGCAAAGACAGCTCCGCGTAAGATATTGAATAAACAGATGGTAAATGTGATTATATTCCTAGGTAATACAAGTAAAAGTAGAGGTACAAGAGAGTTCCTCGTATTTCCAAGAAACATAAAAAACACCCCACTTGAGCGCAGAATTATGATTCACTTCGGGGGTCAACACGTATCAGAACACAACTACCCGGGGAGCATAAATCTGTCAGGGTTTTTTGAGTAATGGTCCTGCAATGCCAGGATATATCATAAACAACGCAGTCTCTCCGTAACTCAGTATGTGTGGGGCGATCTTGTTTGTCAGACATAATGACGCTAGAGCACGAAATTTTATATGTTGTAACTCACACGTGCGCTAACAATAACGTTATGAATTTCTGTGACCCGGGTTATGTTTTCTGGTACTGACGGAATTTTCAACAGCATGCTTGCAAGTAGTGAAGCTACGTTTGGTACAAAATGTATTAAAACGTACTGTATATCAGTGGCGTAGTGTAATTTCTTCCGGGGAAAGGATGTTTTTTTCTCATTTTGCAGTTCAGTTATGTAAATAACATTCCAATCATTTTTCAATTTTATCAAAGATCTGTCAGGTGATTATTCTTCCAGAAAACATATTTATGTATCTAAAAATTATTTTTAACATTGAGAGTTGATTGGTGTTTTTTCTACTTAAGGCGAAGCTTAGTGCCAAATCACTATTTTGATTAATCTTTATAACGAATTGGTGTACATTATGAGTACCAAAAAATATGCTTTAGATAAATTGAATGTTTTCCTATCGCTTCGCTTGAGTAGAATACAAATAGAAAAATAAATTACTCAATTAAAAATATAAATGCAAACTACTGAAAATATATTTTTTAATAGAAATGTATGAACGTATAAAGGAAACAACTTAAAAAATACAGTATTATAGCTAATATTATCTGTGACAGTTTCCTTTGATTAACTTTTTTACTTTCTTATAAAATTATTTACAAAATAAATAAAAACTATTTTTTTAAATAAGGAATAGAAAGAATATACACATTTTTAGCTTGTAGTTTCCTGATTTATCAGGCATGAGTTGTAGGCATCGTTTATGCTTCCCAACTGGAATTTTGCCATTCCTAAACGGGTAAGGTAAGTAGTTACCAATCAAAAACGATGCTTCTGGAAATCACATTTCGGTCTTCACTGTGGTTTATTTTTTTCATGTTTTTGACTCAGCAATTATGTTATAATTCTAAACATTGTATTTATTCGAAGCAGCGTTGGGTTGTATTATTCACCCCATATAATTCCACTTAAATGAACATCACATTATCGGGTAATAGTCATGGTACGCCCGCGGCCCAGCAAAGTACGTGTTTTTCACACATACGTTCTGAAGATTGCTTCTTGATTATGTGCTGTATAAAGTGACATTTTATAGTGTTCTGTGATGCAACATTAATCAACCTTCGTAGATATCACACTACGCAAGGGCATGGAATGTGGAACTAAGCTTACATTTTTATAACACAGACCCGAGGATATTATAATTTTACGATTTCTATAACCTATCAAAAAAATAATTAGAGAGACGATCATAAATTATGAACCCCCAAAGAACACCCTTTGTGATCTTTAAAAATCATTAGTGATTCAGATATAGAACTTTAAATTTACGACAGATTATCTAACAGATATTAAACAAGAAAAAATTATTATTAAAAGAAAATAATAATTTGGGTACCTAATATGTGGATTGATTTTGAAAATTAAAATTTCGTTGAATGTGAATAATTTACAGAATTACGTTACATTACATAACGTAGATTTTTTTTTCAAATCTCGCACATCATCACAGACAATCGAAATCAGTAAAGTAGGTACATTAAGATCAAAGTGTTTTTTTAAAGTTTATTGAAAATTGGTAACTGATATTTATTTTTGTATTACTTTTAAAACTTTCTAACAGGTCTGCATCGTATTTAAACTCAGTTATGAATATATTAAATCTGTGTAAGTTTTTATTATTGATGACAATATTAGCGATTTCTAAACGAAAATCTGAGACAGAAAAATCAGAAAAGGATACGGTCACATCTAGGAAATCTTTTTTTGATTCAGATTTTTGTTTAGAAATCGCTAATATTGTCATCAATAATTAAATATTACAATTTGAGGTTTTACTCAATACTGCGTAAGTTTAAAAATTCCTTTGAAATCCTCGAAGCTAAAAAAATAGAAGCAAAATAAAAGCTTATAAGTTAAAGAAAAAATATCAACACATAAATTTTACAAAAAAAATTATTTTGTTTCAAATTTATTACCTTAATGTTGATGCAAACAATTTATTTGTAGCTTAGGGTGAATTAAAAGTTAGAATACCATACAGCCATAGTCTTTGAATCTTTAACTAATAATCAATTTGAGATATTCGATAGTCCGGCGGATAAGATCTAGCAGTATAATGGATCATGTTCATTGTTCATTAACAGATATATTGTCTAGTGAGAGTGAATACATCTTGGAGTTAATGGATTTTTTTCAGCAAACAAAGAAGGGAAGCAATATTTACATCACTAATATGAATGTAAAAGAAATTATTTAAAATTTTACATGAATCTAATATTTTTTATACGTTCTAATAACTTTAGCGTAAAAATTTGGATCAAAAGTAATGATAGGGCCTTTACCGGTGCACTCATCCAAATTCGCAGTTATTGATGCAACCTAATTATTGTATGTATTTTCATATAATTGTAGGTATATTATTAGGACTATAAACGAACTTGGTAAATGATATATTGATATTGATGTTACCTAACTATTGAGTGTTCGTATTTTTATATAATTGTAGGTACGTTATAGTACTATAAATAAACTTGGTACATAGCTGCCTCAACACAGGCTAAGCCTAGTGAGGCGGGCTATGATAAACCTTAACACATAACTACATTAACATTTCTATTATTTACATTTATTTTACCTACTGTTTATATATTACTTTCCGTTGATAAAATTATATACTCATCTAATTTATAAACCAATGTACACAAAACAGTCTTTCATGTATTTCTATAGTTATAGTTTGAAAATTTGTCACAAAGAAGATATTATATATTATATTATATATTTTACACAAATCTAAGTATTGCCTTTCATATTTATTAATATGAAAGTCAGTCAGAAGTGATATGGCATGGAATTACACGTACCGTTGCAGACAATACTATACGTGGCCGTCGCGCAGTGTATTGAATTATCAGATCCGTTAAGGCTGTATGATGGAGGTTGTATCGTACACTGTATGGTATATATTACAGCCTGCATGCATCCCTTCACCGTGATTAATGTTCCATATATATGTCACACCGTGTCCGTTGCACACAAGACGGCACTAGGGATCGACGTAAGACTAGGAGTTATGCTCAAAGTGTACACCAAAATCGATATTCGATCTGAAACTTGGATGTTATGTGGAAATTATGATGTATAGAGTGGTTTAATTATTATTTCGACATACTATTATACACTTTTATATGGGATGTGTAAAATTTTTTGATAAGACTGGTCCTGTACAGGCGCAATCGGAGCAGTCCGCTCCGGGCGCCGACTTGCCAAGGAGCCAAGAAGCTAAGGTGCTGATAATACCTAGCATCTAATACAGCGCCCTTGAGGTTGTTACTAGCGCGAGGGGTAGTTTGTCATATCCTAACTGCTGTATCGGTAAGGAAAACATCTAAATATAATATTATGGAACATTTTTATGTCGTTTGTTTTTAGAGTTTTTCCAATTTTGTTTTTATTTTTGTGCCTCACCTAACAATTATCTCGGTAGGCACATCTACAGAATACGATAATATCTTTTAAAATTGTTTTTTTTTTGTGATTTTTTTTATTTGTTATCAATTTTTTGTATCTTTACTAATTGTCGTGGTAGGGAGAACCTCTACATATTATTTGCGTAAATTTGATGTTATTTAGTTTTCAGTTATCCAAAAATTTACATCCAAAATTTTGTACATTCAGATATTTTCTAAAAAATCGTATCTTAAATGTAACCAAAGGCATTGCCAAGGTAAATCTTGTTTAATTATGCTCTTAACTCTAGACGCCCACATAACTTTTGACTCTAGGTACCTAATTAGAAATTCAAAATATCGAAAAAGTCAAAAACGTTTTTCATATCTCGCTAGGAAGTGCTTTGCAAACTTAGCTCCTACATTACACGTACGAAATTTGTAGTTGAACATGTAGGTACCGACATACGTTCTCCTTTCATTAACATAAAATTCAATTATGTCAGTATTAATTAACATCAAAGAAAAATATATTTTTCCCTGTTAAATTACCTTTATACTTGCACAGGTACTCTATATGATACTCTACCATGTAAAATCCCAGTAAGGCATTAATAAAGGATAATAAATTCGTGAAAATATTTTTATCCCAATGAACACTTTTATACAAAACGCACATAAAACCAAAACTTTATAATTATACTCACGCAATATTTTCATTATTCCAGGAATAAAAATTGTCCGGTGGTTTATTTTTTATAAAAATGAAAGAAAGATAAGACATGCAGTTGTTAGTTTTATTCAAATAATAAATTAATTTAAATAATAATCCATTTATACATGATTCAATTCTATCAAAAACCATGTAGTTATAGATTGTTTAAACAAGTACATATCAAATAATTGAAATTGTTCACTTTTTGTTAGTTTTATTTATCGTACTATATCTGAAATATATCCGCCGTGTGCTAACTTACGACTAATACTAATCTACGTGTACATAAATCAGTTTTATCAAAGATCGTGTTGTAAATAGTTTAAACAAGTTCATTATAGATTAAATCATTCAAAATGTTCACTCAAATAGATCTGATAGCTTCACATTATTCAGTACTAGGAACACTAGGCCCACTGACCTAGTCGTTGAATGGTGGTTACCCTCTAATTTCTATATTGAAATGCCTCGTGGTTGAATAACGGATGGTTGAAATTTCATAATGGACTGCATTAGGCAAACAAAACTACCAAATCAATTTTGACGAGAGCCGAAAGTTACTTACTGCGTTCACTTAATCTACCCATTTGTGTTTCAATAAACCACTATCGAGTTTTCGATGTTTACCTCATTTCATGTACTTCAGTAGTTCATTAGTGCATTTAGAATTCGCCTCCGTTGTGTGGTCTCCATTTCGCAACATGTAAACAAAATTGATGCGAAATATGATTTAAGATTTTCACGGCCAAAAGTATTTTTGTTATTTGTTTTTGGGATGTTATGCCGTGTGGCGCTAACTCTTTCTTTAGCCAACGTTTCGGACAGCATTGCAGTGTCCATCATCAGGGCAGATGTGTTATATCCGGTAATTGACGGATACACCAGAGCTAAACGAAGAAAACCACTAATAAAAAAAATACAGTGTGTGACAAGCCTACGCACGACGGAAGTGAAACTTTTAGTATTCTTCTCTCTCTCTTTTCATTTCAATCTCTCTTTTTTTCTGTCTATTTACATATTTTATAAGTTGCATGTGATAAAAAAAAATTAAAAGTTATAAAAATATGGGATTCGAACCCGGGTCCTGCATAACGAGTGTCGAGCGCTCTGCCTCTAGACCGCGAGGAGAGGTATCTCGCGCGACGAGAACCGCGTATACAACGTGTACTCCTCAATTGACTTGTCGAGCGCAAATTTTTGTTTTCAAACACGGGAAATGAATAATATCACATAACGTCTCGTTAACGCTTTATATAGGGTCGAATCGAAGATATATCGGCAGTGTGAAGTCATATCTGTCGTTTTTCAAAATATTTCTGTATATTTGTCCGTTTTGGAAAAGATCTATTGTGTTTTAACAGTCTCATACCCGTATGGAGTCTGAATTTGAAAAACATTTCTAAATTTTGAAAAACTCACTTACGGCTGTGTTTTTTACTAAAAAAACTTGTCATGCACGTCTGCGAGGGTAATTAGTCGCGTTATCGGCCTTGATTAGTAATTTTAATGATTCAAAATAAAAATAATTAATCAAAATACCAAGCGACTCTACCGGCTCGATTTGTAAGCTATATTTCGATCAAAATATCATTTGGTCAAAATATCTAAAAGTCGCAGCACGAGAGCATTTTATCACTTTTCCTCGTATTAAAAAAATCAGAAAAAGAAAAAAAAATAATTAAAGCGGGGATCGAACCTCGGTTCTCCACGACGACACTCGGGCGCTCTGCCTCTAGACCGCGAAACTGAGTTTGGAGAGTGACCTAAACTAGGTATATAATATTAGCTAGGCTCCTATAGCGAAATGATCACGGTTTTTCGTGACGGTCATGAGTCGGTTTTACTCCGGTCCTCGAAATTGCATGACGCGCGTAACCTCAAATAACACATCTGCCCTGATGATGGACACTGCAATACTGTCCGAAACGTTGGCTAAAGAAGGAGTTGGCGCAATACGGCATAACACCCCAAAAACAAAACAAAAAAATTGAAGCGATTTAAAATAAAATTATGCGACTCTCTTTGTTGTCAATAATTAATTATCACGTAAAAACATCGCATTTTTAAATTGATGCGTTGAGGGTTCAGGTGCAAATTTCATTATTGCCAAATAAAAGTGGTAAGTAGTAAAATTGATAGTGAGCGATCTATGCTAATTAGAAATTATCCTTTTTGATAATTTAAATAGGTCTACTAGGTTTTTTTTAACCGTTGTAGGCATATTATATGTTTGGTTGTATTTTATAAAGGTT
The DNA here is from genome assembly GCF_061612785.1 of Hesperophylax consimilis. NCBI lineage: Eukaryota > Metazoa > Arthropoda > Insecta > Trichoptera > Limnephilidae > Hesperophylax > Hesperophylax consimilis. The sequence continues at coordinate 16,699,619 of NC_142841.1, read as the reverse complement.
TGCATAAGCACACATTTGAAATCGTGTTCTGTTAATAAAATTATTTTTGGTCTGGTGCACCTAAATATTTGCTTGGATTCTTAAGAAAATCGGTACTGTGTTTAATTTCTCAATACTTCAGAATATAACATATCTTGACTTGAATTAGTATAAGCGGTACTTTTATGATGAAATGATGATTTCCCTAAAACAAAATGTTGCAGTGATTTTTCGATTACTCGAATATACACCCAATATTGGCATTCATTGCACGTATTACATGCATTTTCATCCCAAAGATTTATTTGAAATGTAATGCACATCGGTCAACAGTCGCGGTAGAGAGCTCGGGTCCATAGACTTGCAGGGTAATACATCAACGCCAAAGGATACGGATAACCATCACGTATCTGCCTGTATAGCAATAGTTACAGCGGGCAGAGGTCACCAATGTAGTTTGCTGATTCCCTGGTGGTATTTTTATGTACTTTTCACTTAAAATAAGTGTCATCTCATTTTTCATGCAAATTTACCATATGAGTCCCTCTGCTTGGGGTTAGTGGTTTGCATCAGCGAGGAAGAAGTGTGAAGTGATGAGAGGGAAAATAAAGTATACTCACTGATAATCATAGATAATCATGGATAATCACGGATAAGATAAGTTAAATCTAATAAACTTTAGGAGCCAGCTATTTTTTGAATGTATATATGTTTATGCATAAAATTAACAAACCGATGATGTCCAAGGAACTCAAATGAAAAATAAATTACAATTACGAAATACAAGACGAAAAAGTATAAACCGATTAGATTGACATCAAGGAAAACATCAAGAACACAGATAGCTTTTAATACAATTGCAAAACATCCATCTCTATAATAAAATTCCCAATGAAATTACTGCGATATAAAATACGTATAATATTAAAAAATATCTATATATATATATGTCTGCCCCAACCATATTTGTATATTGTAAGTTATAAAATTATATAAAGACGATGACGTAAGCTCAATATTAATAAATATAAATGAAACACGTCTGGAAAAGTTAACTTTTCTTACTAGGGTGATTGACACTTTGTCGTCAGTCGTCCCACAGGTCGGTAAGCACATGAGAAAAATAAAGATCCTGCACTGAACTGCACTGCGGTCAGTTACTTTACTATGGCGAACTTAATTTTCTGCGCAGGGTCTTACACAACTCGGATTATGTCGATTACTTACCGGCCCGTGGGACGACGAGTTGAGATAAACTATTTAAATTATACTTTTGTAAATTATTTATGCATGTTTATATACTTATCTTTGTTTAGTTATTTAATTTTTCCTACATGAGGGAAAGGGTTGAGTACATTTGAGCGTAAGGGCTCACAAAATATTTGACTTAAACAAAAAATGGTGTGATTTTAATATTATGTGTGAAAGTGAGCATACATGTATATGGTACTAAAAAATAAGTGGCGAAATCCTACTGACATTTAATTTGACAATTTAATTAATGTTTAATCCAATGATGGAGAGCAACTTCTTATAATCATAAGCCTTTGAAAGGGCTTTCACTTAAACGAATTTATAATCTACGACGGGCTATAAATGTACAGCGAATATTTCGAAATATAGCCATCCAAATCTCCTACAAGAACAAAAAGTATATCGTATTTCCAGAGTGGAAGACACGTTCAGCATGGCTCTGGTGACAGACCACCATTCAGAATCGAAACTTTGCTTGGAATGCTTTTAACCGTGTTTGGTGACCATATCTAATATGCCAGGTACTTTCCAACCCTAATCCTAATATCATTATTTAATTATCCTAATAACATTACAATGGAGACTAATGTTTCATAATTGATATTAGCCTAAATAATAGCGTTACACCCTCATCCCCAAATCTTTAATTTTCCCACTCCCTCATAACTCAAAACGCACCTCATTTAGGGATGCGGTAATTAAATTATTATTAGTTAAAATATCTCTCTTTGGTCACATTTTGCGTCACAAACAAATTTCAAAGAGTCTTCTTCTCCTAGTCCTTTATCCATTCGAAAGTTCACTATCGTAGGATCATTCTTCACTCTACACGCTTCAGTTCGTTACAATTCAACGGAGCTGCACTCACTTTAGGTTTCGAATATATTTATATATATATTTACACACTAATATCAAATGTTAACAAAACATTTAACACAATCTGTGAAACAATAGAAATGACAGAAGAGACACCTTCAAACTATCTACACCTGAAAATTGCACAAAATGCACAAAAACAATACACCATATTAGGAAAATAATATATGTAGAAGGATTTGTTGAAATCGGTTTGAAAATGTTTTTTTTGTTACATGTCATACCCAATGACAGTAAGGCTACATAAAAAGTATAATTATATTACCTATAATTATATTATAGTAGTTATCCAAAGTCGTAACTTTGTACATTGTGCACATTTTAAAATATAACGTGGACAACGTTCTTACGGCGATATTCGTTCCTAGCTAGGCAGGTAGCTGATTAAATAATTAAATGTAACCTTTAGTGTTTTTTTGACATTTGCACACATAAATAAAATAAAGACTCCGATAAACAATACAATATATAAAGTGGGACTTGCGTTGCAGTTAAAATGGAAGAGGGCTCTCCAACACGCTTACTAGCCTTGAATGCCTCAATTTCACATCCGTAAATTAAACAGAGATATTATTTCACGTTTATGAAACTATCTCCGACCTGCGTTCATTATATTAATGTACATGTTACAATTTAGGTACTATACTATCATTGTGAACTGAAAAATATTTTTATTTTGCCAATTTTAGATTAGTTAACTGTATTATAAAGCAAAATATGAATCTGGAAATCATGATTTGGTTTCCCTGCCAATTCATATAAAACGTACAATAGGAAGGTACTCCACAGTACTGGGTTTCGAGTATTGATAGGAAACTGCATTACACGGAATGAGTTATACGGGAAAAACTGGAATGAAAATGGTATTGGTATTAACGATTTGTTTGTTCTTTCGATATTAAATGTTTCTGTGCTTATTTCTCATGGCTTCTGCCTTTCTTTTCTAAAGTAACCTACATTATTTGTAAAGTTTCAAAACAAAGAATGATATATTTTGAAATGCTAACGATAGAGAAAAGTTTCAAGAAATAATCTTCAGAAAATAATGGCAAATGCCTTATGAGAGCATCAGATAATAAAGCTTCCAGCTTAAGAATGTTAAATCATGTACCATGGGAATTAATGGCACTTGCATTTATAAATGATTGCATTTCTCACAGACACTGTAAAACTTGTTGAGCACGTACATTAATATTATTTATTGCACCTTAAAAAGAAGTGGAACTTCATTAAAAAAAATAATTTTGTTTAGCCGTCACAATAGTTTTTTAAATGTGGAAGCCGTTTCTTTAAAAGTAAGTCAGCGTGTTTAGGTTAACCTTTAAGTTCCGACGTATGGTCTGACAGACACCTCGACCGGGTGACCGGGTCAAAATGACAATTCAACACACCCACAAAAAGTGATATAAAGTCATGAAAAGTGATTAAGCAAAAACTAGGTTAGATAGATTACATAGGTAATTATTAAACCTACTTTTTGTTTCATCACTTTTAATGACTCTATATCACTTTTTAAAGGTGTGTTGAATTTTCATTTTGATGAAATATCATGGAACCGTGTATATATTTTAATTCATTTACAGTCCAGTGTGGAAATGAATCAACCAGGGTCTTCAAACAAGAAACGGGCAAGGCCAAAATGAAAATAATACTAGTCCTGTCACTAAAAAACGATACTCAACACAAACCCACTATAGCCATGTACGCCTGTCTTGAAAATTGCGCTCGTCGATAAAAAGAGTTCTTGGACCAGATGCACCGGAAATTTAAGGGAAGTTATTGAAATGGAGAGTAGTCAACTGAGAAAGCTGTGTCATATCTGTCCCTCAAGAATAAACGCAAGACTGTATACACTTGTGATATTTTTACAAAACATGTGTGCCTTCAAATGCAACAAGCCTGTTTACAAATACTATTTATAACTGCCTGAAAATACCTATTTAGATGGCTTGTGATTGATTTTAAAAACGGCTGTTTGTTTCGGTTTTTTTATTTATTAATAAAAAATATAGTTAAAAATGTTAAGCTATAAAAAAAAATATTAGAAATTTCCTAGAGTTTAATTAGATTTTTTTAGTCTAAGTAAATCACTATTTTTTAAATAAAATCTTTAATTTGCTATTGTAATGCTCATAATTAATAATAAATGTCAAAACATTATTATTTTGTTTTATTTTATTAAACTAAAGATGTATAGACATCACGTGGGAACCAAAATTATGGAGGAAATTACTGTCACTCGATGTTAAGCTAGGGTAGACTGTCAGAACTCACGTCGTCGGTACTTATGTAAACAAATTACACTTCGGTACTTAAAGGTTTTTACTTCAAATCTTTTATTCACTATTTACATGCACTTTTAAAAAGAACTGGATTATCACAAATGAAAATACTAAAAGGCCCGGATATAATATGTACTTAATATATAATTAAATTTTATGTCTCCTTAATTGTTTTTATTAAAAATAATATGTTAACTGTTTGCAAGTATGTGTGGGCATTTCATTGTGCCCGAATGTCGATTTTTCCTCGCTTGTGCTGAAATAATTGATCAATAATTTTCCCTTTTAGAAATTCTGTTTTGAGCAGATCAGCAATTTTCTTGTGTTTGTCTGGGGCACAGGAGTCATCTAAGGTCGTGGGCTAAGGCCTTGTGTAAATTGTTGACACTTGTTTTCTTTCAAATCGGTTTTACCTTCCAGGGATTTCCTTTTTGCTCTACTGAAACTAACTTAACTTAATTTAAGAAACATGTCCAATAATATAGATTTTGATAGTTTTCAAGCAGTAGTATTTTGATAGTTTTCAAGATAGTAGTACAACCGTTATCAAAGATACAAGTCTGACGTCATTGGGACATATGTAAGTATATTTACGTTTATCTTGAAGTATAGAGTGGGCCGGGAAAACTTGAGCACACTCGTTCCGCATATAAAGATTTGGAGGAGATTATGTTCCCGGGTTCTCCATCCGATGTTTCACGAGACATGTAAATAATAATATGAAATATGAGTAATAATAATAATACGTAAGCTTCCCTGTTGACATTTCGCCAAAGCTTACCCGTTTTTAATATCCGAGGCTCAGGGTGAACCTGGTACCCAGTAACGGGTGGCTTCCAAAGCACGACATGTGACATTCTATTTAAACACCGAAAGCTTTATTCCAAAATATACACGGGGTTCATAATGACAATGTACACACTGCATAAAATAAATACGCCTCAGTGAAGGATGTGGGTAGGCGGGCCGCAGCGGGTGACCTATTTATTAAAATCGTATCCACAAATCTTTCGTAATTACAGATGGCCATATTTGAAAATGTTAGTACCTAACTAACTGTCCAAAAATATAATGTATTAAATTATTTTGTGATTTTTTTCAGGTCCAGGTAGTCGTGAGATTGTTATTTTTAGTCGCAAACATATATTGCAATAAGGAAGTTGAGTAAAAAATATTTTGACTTATAAAAAATATGTTCATGTAGATCAAAAAATATCGATTCTAAATATATAAATATATTTTTATATTATTATTCTTAGAATTAGTTAAACGTTCTTGAAAAAGCATTCAATAGCAATAGACTGTATACGCTCCACGATTGGTCGAAAGAATTCTGACGTCACATGTGTCGTGATTGTACGTACAACAGATCACCTATGGTGCATCTCTTTCTATTACATGAGAGATGGTCGGTTTAGATGAGAGAGGTGTATAGGCCAAAGGTTTATTTGGGTTTGTCAAATATATGTACGTATTTTTTGTTATTATTATATGAAATGGATTTCTAAAGATACATATTCGTATAGTGCTTTATAATAATATGTTGTTTATTGCATAACTTAGAAGTTTTTATTATTATACATGTCACATAGCATGTGATACACTTCAGGCCGCCGGCCGCCCAGAAAAGTCAAACAGTGAACTGGGCTGTAAACCGTTATTTTACTATTGGTCTTTACTTTTCTGCGCGGTGGTCCTGAATTCGCGCGGGGAACGTCAACAAGTAGCGACGGCAATACGGTACAAGTACCGTACCGGGCGAGAAAAGCAAATATTCTAACTTAAATTATTAATTTAACTATGAAATCTTAATCAATTTTCTTTTTTTTTTAATAACATCAATTCTAATAGACGGTTAACATTGGTAAAAAAATTACTGGAATTCCTTGTTGAAGAATTACAAATTTTTCGATACCAAATGCTTATGCGACGTGGTTTTCACAGTTCTAATGACGTCACACCACACACCGCCTCTTACCGCTCGGATTCCGCTCGTTTTGGCGGGCTTAATAAAATTTAAACTTTGAGAATTAATTTAATTATGAAAACAAACTTTAAAAAAAAAAAAAAAATACCAGTATTTAAGTTTGAATGCGAACATTGATAAAAAAAAATTAAAAAAATGGACTCAACTTCCTTATTATCTTAACCAACAAAAGTAGGTTCTTTTGAACTGAACTTATATTTTTACTCCACTTAATAATGTAGAATCTTATGCGAGGTATATGTTTGAGCAGGATTAAGAGAATGGATTGAATAATTAAATAATAATATCTATTTTTAATGAAAAATGTTACTTTATTTAGTCTTTACGTGAGCTTAATTTAATGCTGTTCGCGAGCGTGCGATTCGATCCAGAATGACTCACATCAATGCACGAGCATTGCCGAGGATTACCGAATCGAGCTCGACCCACACACCTGCACAGTTTCTACCTAACCGTGCATCCACACATTCGCCTACAGAAACATGCAGAACTCAGTTCGCCTTAATAGTATATTCTAAGATTAAGTCTTCTGGACGGAACTTCATGTGTTTAAGTTGTCTTGGGTACAGTTGCACCTAAACAGATAATTTTGACTTAGGTTCCTTTAAAATATATTGCAGGGATAATTCTTGTCGGTCACAATGTAAACACTTTTATTTGCTTTAACCACACAAAAGAACACCATCAATAGAGACCAGGGAGCTTTGTAATATGTGAGAAAATGCAAAGGAGAATTAAGTGAGAAAGCCAACGTTAAGATGTAGGTAATACGTACTTAGTTATTTGAACATAATTCTGGGTTACAAAAATTGTCCTTAGCCATTTAAAATTAAAGCAATGTTTCAATTCCGAGAAATCGCACCTTACCAGAGAAATAATGATTTTTTTCCACATCGTTTAAGGTTACGAGTATTTTTGCGGGTTTTAAAGTCACGATCTCTATACCTCAACGATTACGTCTAGTCAATATTATCTCTTTGCAACGTCATCAATTGATCTACTTTCACTAACTTAATGTAGGTGGCGAACTTGTAAATGTTAGACAGTGGTAAATATATGAAAAACAAGGATGATATAAAAGCTTAAGTGAAATTTTAAATTACTCTTTTGCTACGTAAACAATAAATTCAAGAATCCATGAAAAAAATGAAAGAGAATCAAACTACTGGTAAAAACCATGAAATATTTTATACATTTTTTTATCTGACACGAAACGCTACGGAATCATTTAACGTGTATGGAAGCTTTTTTACGCTGAGAAAGTGACTTATATTAGTCTACTTTTCCTCCCAACACAATTGTAAAAGGGAAATTGTCTCTGTTCAAACTCCCGGTTTTTGCTACCTGAATCCAGTCTGTAGCGATTTACGGCTAAATAAAATGCTAAATTATTCAAAAGGCGTAAGATTTGAAAGTATAATATCATTTTTCTTCATCTTTTTCTGCCGCCGCCTGAAGTGTTTTGTCAAAGGAATTCAAGATGACTACAATGCTTTATTGGTAGCGGGACAGTGTTTGGCTTTTTTATTTAGCTGTGAATGCTTTGAGATCAGGAGGCAATTTTTTGAATTGCTCAAAAGCGGTCTCAGATTAATTTTGATCTTGTCTAAAGAATATTTTTTCTAATTACACTATAATGAAAATATGTAATATTTCGATAACCCATATTAATATAATATATCCCACACACTAGAAAAAATTATTGTAGAGGTGACTTTTCCATCAGAATAGATTGGTTCAATCTCTCATTTTTCTACATATTTGAAATGAATTCTATTGTCTAGAAGTCATCGAAATTATTTTTTTCCAAATTTTTTCATCAACTAAATCAAAAAATATTTTTGAACAATTTAATAAAAAAGTATTGAATGAAACCTCTTACTGTGTATCAGTACTTCACTTCATCTTCAGTTTATATTTGACAAAGGAACAATTGCGCCTAAACCTTTAGGTGCATTTAAAAAAATTATTTAGGTTTTTTTCAAAAGTGACAAAGAAAAAATTATAAACAAAAGTCTAATAACGCTAAACAAAATTAATATACGCAGGAGAAACAAAAAAAAATATTGTGACTTTCTTGAAGAGACAAATGAATCGAGGGGAATAAATTCTAGATTGAGAGCAATCAGAGGAATTTGGTTTGGTAAATCAGTGATTTGAATGAAAGTTTTAAACATATATTGATTCGTCAGTTAATCATTTCCTATTTATATTAAAATAACATCTCAAGCATCTTTAATCGTGAACTAAAAAAAAACATATTGGAGTTAGGGGAAATTTTATACGTTCACTTTTATTTTTAGGTAGGTACAATGAAATAGTTTAACTGTAAAATTTATGCATTTCACGGAGAATTATTATTATAAAAAAAACTAAGAATATTACATAAAAGTAACCACAGATAAAAATATTACTTGTGTAACGTAACCCATTTATACTGGAATAGTTATGTACGTTTTCAATTTCCGGACACCCCCACAAACGGCGTAGTTTTTCCACCTGTCCGATTTTAAAATTACATTTTGTGAATCAGCTCTAAAATGGAAATGGTTTTGATATTAAATAATATGAAGCAAATATTTCATCTGAAAACTTGCACAAGTAAACATTTTTACACTATTCACAGCGGGGGCTTGTCTCGACTTATTTTCGATTTCGTGATTATCCAGGACAAAATCTCGAAACTTTTATTTTTTTCATACAAATTTCAGCTTGTTGAATGAAAAATGCCGTTCGGAGAAAACTTTTCCACGTCGGCGTTGGGTGTTATTACTTTTTTAATCTAAAATGTTTATTTAGAAAAGAGATATTTGTTATTTTTATTTGTGTTCGGAAATATCGGAAAATACAGCATCAACACACCAAGCAACAGTCCCGACTGCTTCCAACCGTCTGGATCCAGGGAGACTATGGCATCCTCAATCGAAAGATATGAGGAAGAGGAATTCGGAAAAGTAACTGGCTATTCAGAGCTGGTCTCCAAACACGGCCAAAGCCATTTCAAGCAACTTTTCAATTCTGAATAGTGGTCTTACACCAGCGTCTTACATACTGAGAGTATTAGCCACTCTGCAACGTGCCGCAAATATACGATATATTATTCTAATGAGTACTTTGTGAAGTAAGACAAATTAAACGAATAAAATTTACTTCACCTTTATAATTTATTTACATTATTTCCCAAAGAGAAAATGAATGCTGCATAAATTGGCATTTTTAGCACACAAACTAATCCTTCTATTTTACCGAAATGCCGAAGCATATAAGTTATATTTGTATAAACACATTTCACAATATATTATTAGGTATAAGTATTTTTGGGCATGTATACCTTATCAGAAAAGAGAAACTCTTGTGCCTGATAAGGTAGCCGCGATTCTTACTTTGATTGTACATATGTTAGATATGAAATCATTTTTTTCTTTTTGAAATTTTTTTTAATTCATTTATTGGTTTGTAATACAGCGAAATTCAGAAACATGATTCCGACATCTTTTTTGAAACGTCCGGGACTTCATTTATCATCCAAGTTTGTTTTGTAGATTCTCGTGTATGTCATTAAAAAAACAGCACGCTCAAATTAAGTAAGTACTAAACTACTCGAAAACAAACAGCAAAACTAAATTCACAAGAAAAATAAAACATACAAACTAAGTAACAACCTGTCTACTTAACTATAAGAATCCTTACAAAATTAATTTACACTATTCCCTGAGATTACCTTTGTTGTAATTCCGAGAAGTAACATTCGATTCGACTGAGGAAAAATGTAAATTTCTTATACATAATTTATTAGGGTGTAAGTGCCTGAGCCTTACTACACTAAATTATGAAAGTTACCTATCTTTTGCACGTATACATAGGTACTGAAATCAAGTAAATAATGTATTGTACTTACCATAAATTCGAAAGCGTTATATTTATAGTTTTGCCGAAGTGGTTAGACTTAAAACTGAAATTTACTAACTCGGTCATAAAGTGCGGCTTAAGTGCGCACACGAATAAGAATCAAATTTTCACTATATCGTCAAAGGTTGATAACGGTCAGTGACTTACTTACGTTACATAAAGGTTGTTTTGCTTTGTTTATGGTATTTTTTTAGGGACTCGTTGTCAAGAATTCATCTTAAACGTTTTCACCGAAATTGAACTGTCTGTTATAATTAATTTACTAAATCACTCGATAACAGTAAGTACTTGATAACAGTAAGTACTCGATATCAGTAAGTCTCGATAACAGTAATTACTCTATAAAAGTAAGTACTCTATAACAGTAAATACTCTATAACAGTAAATACTCTATAACAGCAAGTATCCTTTCAATTTTATTATTGTAGTGTGGACGTGTTGTGGTCGATGATCTGGTGTATATTGACGATGAGGCTCCAATGTTTTTTACACTATACACGGTGTCCGGAAACTCGTAGTACAAGCGGGAAACTGGAGAATCTACACCACATGGGGAACCCAAATAAACATAAAGTTTTTTGATTTGAGCATTATCACCAAAAAAAAAAAAAACCAAAAAAAAATATTTTTCGGCTATTTTAGGGTTAAAGTTTTTTCTGGTGTTTAGGGTTGAACAACAGATGTTTTAACCCTGCAGAGCAGAAATATTTTATGATTACACCGGATTAAATGAAGGGTGATTTCAAAATAATGCTTCAAATCCGAGTTTCTTCATTTGTTTTACTTTCAAATAGTTTTAATTAGTTGGGTACTTTGATCTTCAGTAATAATTTATAAGAATTTGATTAAAAAAAAAAAAAAAAAATCAACTTCTAACTCGATTTACTCGATAACGAAAGCTCAAATCAAAAAAAAATATACTACAAAATCGACTCCAAATGTGATGTAGATTCACCAGTTTCCCGCTTGTACTACGAGTTTCCGGACACCCTGTATAAATACTGTAATGAAATTTTTTTTCAGTCGATGCACTGCGAAATTATTTCGTGTGACCTAATTATACATAGTGATAAATTAGTATTGCCCATTTATTAAGAATCTCTTTAAATTATTGGTAATACGATTAGAACGGGATTTCAGGCCGTTTTCTTATAAACTTTTAGTAAATTTCTAATATATCGGAACAAGATTTCATGCACGTGCATTTGCCTTGATAATATATAATAAATAAATGGGAAAAAAAGGATTTTCGTGGACACGTGTTCCGACATTGTGATATATAATTGATAATATATTCGTAGATTATTAAGTTAAGTTAGTCAGGAAACCTGTTAATTAATTCGTTATGGCCTGTAATCCCATTTTTAACAGGATTATCAATAATTTTATGAGATTCTTTATAAATTAGAAATACTAATTTTTCCCCGTGTAAGTGAAAACTGCGAAAGTTTAAAATTAACTAAATTTATAGTTAAAAAATTAGAATTCTATTTATGTACCAACAAAATTTTCTAAATTATTTTGTTGTTCTGTACTTTCTGCCAAATAGATATATTTTTATATGAGTTATATTGAATTCACAAATTTAACGATTTACCTATGGTTAAAATTGACATTCAACAAATTTACATAGTTTCATTTAATAAAATCTAGTAAATGGAAAGTTCGGCGTGAATACTAACCTACAAACTACCTAAAGACTTACCGCTGATAGCTCCATTGCAATATCTCCCTCTTTCTCATAAACGACGAATGCAACAGGGAGAAAAAGAGCTGTACAACGGAACTTTTAGCAGCAGGACCATTCCTTCTAAGTACCTAATAGTAGAACGCAGGCAATTGTTACTCAACACGTACGATAAATTTATCCGCGAAGTCACGTCTTTGGAATAATTTAGATTGGCAAAGCTTACCACTTACTTTACGCTCTTAATGTCCCCATAATCTGTGATAAGGCTCCGTATTGAGCAGAACTTAACGTGCTAAATTGTACGGAATATCATTTGATGCCATTCCTCGGAACATTACGATTTTTAAGTGGCACTTCTTTATCCCTTAACAAGAATTACCGGATTATTTTTATGCAGTTGAATCTATCCCTTGGTTATTTACTCAGTCAAATTGAAGAACATTCTTGACTTAATTCGCCCCTTTTTCCATGTTTTTGAAAGAGTTTACGCAATTTTACTGACTCCCAATTTACCGAGAGAGATGATGATTCAAAATATTTATTTTACATATTTAGAATGAAATCATTTATTTATTTCTGTGCTAAATAGAAAGGGTAATTTAGGTATTTATTTTAATGTATGATGGCTGTTAATAATTTAAATTCTTTTGTGCAGTGCACGAGCAAGTGAAGCAATCGTTCGTGGAATTGGATTGTAATTATTGTTGACGCATACACAATGTATCAATAAAACATTATTGATAGCAATTGACATAATTCGAACAAAAAAATATTACTGAGCAAATGAAAATCACAAATTGTGAACTAATAATGGTAATAATTGTTAATCGCGGGATGTGGAATCGCACTGTCCCACATCCCGCGATTTACAATTATTACCATTATTAGTTCACAATTTGTGATTTGCATTGAAATATTACTGAGTATTATTCATTCATATTATTAACAATATTTTTATAATGCATAAATAGAACCATTGATCTTCTAAATGATGTATGAACATCATTAAATCAACTCATGTTATATTTACACCGTATATTTAGATATTGAAATTCAAAAATTTATCACTTGCGTGCCATTCTACATACATGAAAGTTATTGATAGTCGTGGTACAATATGAATAGAATGGAATATATAATATAGAATATCAGATTAGACAAGAAAAAATAATATACATTGGTACAAATAAATGACGAAGAAACAAAAAAAAATCACGTCAAAATATGCACTGCTAAAGTTTTTTTTAAGTACTGGTTTACATTTCAAAATAGGCATATTAAAAAAACATCAGATAACAAAGCAATCAAGTTACCAATGGTGTGTAATCTATTTATAACGGAATTTTAGCCTGAAACCGTGGTATAATTGTTAAAATAATACACACTAGGGAACCTTGATCTAATGGTAGAAACATGAAAGTGAAGCAATATTAATACAGCAGAGCTATCCAACTGAGCATTTACAATTTTGTATAAAAATATAAGATCAAGAAAAAATATCACTTCAACAATTTCAATGAACATTTTCATAGCCCTTTTAGCAATTGAAGTTGTATGAGATACAAAGCACAGTTTTGGTCGAAATTGATGCCTGGGTTAAGTATTTCGACTACAGAGATTAAGTCAACATCACACAATGAATAATTATATATTATTGTATGTTTTATTATGTATAACTTCATAATTTGACATTTGTTAGGACGGGTTGGGTTGTTTCATAGAATTAAACAATTCGTCAAATTTCAAAGTTAAAATTCAAGTTTAACGGAAGTTCAATTCAAGTTTTGTGGCACAATTGGCCAATAATTATATAAAAACAGAACTTGAAAATAACTTTTGCAGAGCTAGAAAATTGACTTTTAAATTTGACGAGTTGTTCAATTTCTGTAAACAACCCGTCCTAACAATATTTAGCTGAAGTTTATTACCAGAACACCATTTGCAAAGTTACAAATGAAAGCTGTGTGAAATAAATATACATATAAATAAGTAATTATTGTGATTCAATAAAAAGTAAGTAACACGTTAAATGTAATGAAATCCTTTCATAACGACAAAATAACGGTAGCTACCCACAATGACACACTTCGAAGCCAAAACAGGTTATACCCAATATTAACTAATTAATTTTGCTTAAATTATGTAAATTAAAAATAGTATAAAACTTTGACGGATTACTTTAATACAACAATAGTGCGACTAGACTAGACTGGAGAGCGAACAAAGGTATCTCGCAGTTCTCAGGTCGGGTCATTTATCAGGAACAATTTCGCGCTTGTAAATTCGGATGAGAATGTTTGATGGATTAGATTTTTGCGTACTTCAAAATTTCACCGGTGGGTTTCCGAACAAATTCAGGTTTTACGAAAACAGAAATGATGAAAGGGCGGTTAAAGGATTTTTTTAGAATATAAATATCATAAAGTAGATTTTTATTCTGGTCTTGCCTTACTGGTAGCATGTTTTTCTGTTTCAAGATAACATGTTTATTTCAGGCATATGTTTTATGAAATCATATACCCCAATTGGGGATAACGTAATCCCTCTGGCTTCGAACAGTTGGAAATAGTTCTCAATCCGTGCAAATAATTCTCGTGCAGTTTTAAATTTTTAAACACTTCTCATAATATTCTTCCATCGGCCACCCTAATCCCCCGCATCTCTATAATCGCGTTGGCGGGATGCAAATCCGATGCAGATGTCAGATCCACATTTGTAATGAAAAATGGGATGTGTTTATTTTCCCGCCGAGATAATTCCACGACGCATAATATTTCTCGCCACGTTCTGCTGGCGAATGGTAATTTTTTATTACTTTTTCCGTTATGTTGTTATTTTGAGTTTTCTGAATTTAATCTAATGCTCTCTTCAGATCAGGAGTAAAAAATTACCTGGCGTTATTTTCTAGCTGACACATAGGTACCAAATAAGTATCACAGCATTATTGCCTACGTTTTTACATACGTAACGTAACAGGTTTAGCACACATAAGGGGCTCCTGGGTGATTTTTTTTAAATAACGTCTGAATGCAGCTTTGCGATTTTTTAAACAAATTCAGTTTGGCGAGGAAGTATAGTTGACTGAACGGGAACCACATTTTGTTTATTTAATATCAAGATAAGGACGATTCTTTTTTACGGTTTGGACAAATGTTGATATATTGGATGGACAAATAAATTCAGGAAGCGACAATGTAACATATGTCACATTGTGATTTAACCAATTGTGATCATAACCAATTTATAGCTACAAGTGGTGTACCACAGGGGTCACATTTAGGCCCAATATTGTTTTTACTGTTTATAAACGATATTGTCAATATATTTGGTAAGGATATAAATGTATTACTTTTTGCAGACGATTTAAAAATATTTAAAAAAGGAAAAACCGTTGAAGATTGTATAAGTCTACAAAATAACTTAAACAGGTTAATTAATTGGGGCACTCTAAAAAAACTATATCTCAATATAAATAAGTGCCATTCAATAAGATTTTACAAAATACTTTTACTTTCCCAGCCTTCTTTATGCCACACCCCACCGTAGTCTTGTCAAAAGTCAGATGCCCCACCGGCATCTTTTTTAATTAAACAGCAGGTAAATTTTCAAATCATATTGTAATATGTTTGTAAACATATGAACGCCTAATGAAATTAAATAAAACCTATTCTAATACATATATTATAACTGAAATTATTACAAAACACAAATTGAAAATGTAATTAAGTAGAATAAAATAAAAATTAAAACACAAGTTACAATTGAAATTTAGTACAAACACACACATATATTGACGCCTAATTCATAATTAAATTCAGTTACGCTTGCTACAAAGAAATTTTATGTCCGGATCTAACTTATTTACTTTCAGTCTTAGGTCCCCTCTATTAGTTATATCCAATCGATTTTGTTTTTTAATGAGTAAATCGCTTATGATGCTAAAATTTTTTTGTATGACTGATAAGTATTCCCCTTTATATGTGGAATGCCTACGTGTCTCATTTCTTAAGTGTGGTGCCCCACCTCTGAGGCGTTATGCCCCACCGGTGGGGCGTACGCCCCACAGTGGGAAACACTGATCTATGCTATATATCATATATTTCAATCAATACTAATCTAACCTAGTCTACCTATAAGTTTTGCATGTACTTGTATCTCTAACTTTTTATATCCATCTAGAGTTTCTGTTAATTGTATATTTTCTGAAGTCACTGTTTATAATTTACTGTATAAGGTATATTTTATACCGTTGATATTAAAATAAATATGTGAATGTGTTCCAGAAAAAAATGGCACAGAAAAGTAGTAGATATTAAAAAATGAGTACTGTCTTGTCGGCAGTCGATAAAAGGAAAGTAAATTTTTGTGTGAACACCACGCAAGAGTCCCAACTACTCCCAATCGTCTGCAGCCAGTGAGACTATGTCATCCATAATTGGGATATGTTGTGAGGCTGAAGGTAGTGGGGAGAGGATGGAGATAGGTAAGTACCTGGCTATGCAGAAAGGGTCACCAAACACGGCTTAAGCCATTTCAAGCAACGTTTTAATTCTGAATGATGAAATTAAACCAGTTCTACAAGAGTATCTTCCACTATGGAACGTCTCCTAAATATACTGTATATGATTTTGAATAGATAATAACATAAATTAATCAAATTAAATTTACTTGCACACGCCGGGATTTGAAGCCGCGACCTCCGGATTGTCAGTCGAGGCCTCACCCCTCAACAACGGAAGCCATCAACCTATTTTGGTATGTGATGTTCTCTGCTCGTTCTTTTCCAACGCCCACGGGGATCGGCGTAAAGGTTAGTTACTTAATTAATTACAAGGTACTTGGTAAAATATGTTTTTTTTTTGCTGGAGGGATAAAATTAAAAAGAAATATTGTTCAACTTGTTCAAGCAGAAAAATTATCATCATACATTTTTATTTTCTTTCATAATATTTTTTGTATCCATAAAAGATTTTCCAGGAATTTGTAAGGCGCACCAAATACTGGAATCTTCGTTCAAAATATTGAATTCGGAAAATATGTTTTTTTCGCCCCGTAAAATGGTAGTACATGGGTTTTCTTTTAAATCATTGCTCTCTAAAAAAAAGCCTCTGTCATCACAGGATAAAGGAATACCTAGAAATACCACGGAAAACATGAGAGATAATCTCGAAATATAAAGTATATTATTATGTATTTCGGCCGAATGGTGTTTGACACGGTTTTCAATCAATTTATGGGTCAACTGGCCTGTTTGCCAAAACGCTTTCCAGTGTAGTTTTAGGCGTACATAGGTTTTAGTAAAATAACCATTCGCCCGTGTTATGCAATATAACTTTGATGCTTTTCGAACTATTTAAATTTGCGGAATTTGTCTTATAATATTAAAGTCACGTTACCAAATTCAAGAATGTACGAACCAGCTTTTTTTCTGTTTCTATTTAGTACTTTCGGCCTGATATGTTAGATGTTTTAGCTAACTGCACTCAGACTTCATTCGTTTCTTCGTACCAACAAAATAATAATGTGACAAACAACAATAATAAATAAAAGAGAGAGAAAATTGTGTCTGTTGCTTGGGAGAAGGAATAAGAAAAACACCCAACAATCAAAGAAAATAGTGATGAATGTGGAACGAATTTGTTACGTTAAAAAGGTGTTATTTAATATTGCGCAAGGCTTGACTATGAACAATATTATAAGTTTAAGTCAAGTGACCAAGGCGAGGAATAGGCAGACTATAAAATGCCTGTCTATTCAGACATGGTCTCTGTTCTGGTTAGATCAGTTGGGCGGAAACACGTCGCAGCGTTTACGCTTTAGTAAGCACGAATCTTCGATATATAATAAAGATATTCAGAAGAGGATGGAGCAGAAGGATATAAACTGCCTGGAAGAAGAAGGGAGCAGGATGAGAAGATCTGAAGGCTGGAGAAAATTGAGTTGGGATTAATGTTGGAGGAGAAGATTTGTGGAGGAGTCCACACTGAAAAAAAATATTAATTAAATATCTAATTAAATTATTCGTTTTCTTGTTAAAAACGTAACTAGAGGCCTATAACGAAGGAATTGACAATATTCACAACAAAATGACATGGTATAAGGAAGTCGGAACACGTGTTCTTAAAAATAATAACAATTTCGCATATTTTTCTTTTTTTTTTCAAGAATATATCTGAGCACGTGTTCAAGGCCACCTGCGTTAAATACGTGCTCAGATTTATTCTGACTGACTACAAAATTATCATGTAATCAGATTTTTAACAGTATAGTGTACATTTTTCATTGTAATCAGATTTTTAACAGTACAGTATAGTATATTAAAAGTACGGGGCGCCATCGTGGCAGCCGGCAGCGTGTTACAATCGCTCCTCGTTTATTTTTAAAAATATTGAGAAATTCTCAATTTTTTCAGTGTAAATATACCATTAAATAATCATTATAATTTTTAGGTTAAGTGAATAAACTCGAAATAATTTTAAAGTTACCAGTGTTGACGTAATTCGGAATTTCAGAATAATGTTTGTTACGATTTAAAAATCAATCTAACAGTGTTTATAAATACAGTACCATAGACCGAATATTTTGTGCCCTGACCATTGACCATTGACCACATGTTTTGTCCCTTCGGGTGCCGGGTCTCATCTCACTAACACCTTGCTTTGTTTTTTTGTGTTACTGAAAATATGTACCCGATAATATAAATGTGCAAGCCGGTTAGTTTATGGCATCAGTATGGTGATTGTGTACGATAGAGAAGAACTAATTGGTTTAAAAAACACTCGTGTGGCATTAAAACCTTTAGCGGCTGCAAAAATTAACTTTTACAATCTAAATCGCAACCCTGCTAAGAAAATAAGATTTAGAGGTTGTCGGGGAGGACGAAATCGCAAAAATAAATCAATAAAAATTAGTGCAGTAACCCACAATCCTGAACATGAGAAGACAGATGAAATAAAAACTTCAATTAGAGGCGTATCCATACAGCGCCATGCAAATTTACAAACCCGGCGACTCGCAGTGGCAAATTGGAATGCACGCTCAGTGAACAACAAGGTGGATGATGTTCACGATATTATTAGCCAGAAGAAACTGAACATCCTATCGATTACTGAGACGTGGCATGAAAACTATGACTCCACCTCCATAAAAAAGTTGCGAGCTCTTGGCTATACGGTCGTAGAACAGGCAAGACGAAAATCGCCGGACGACCCCAGAAATAATAACATCTCATTTGTGAATCATGGAGGGGTGGCGATCATCGGTCGTCAAGGACTGCGTATATCCAAAATCAATATTGGAGATTACCAAACTTTTGAATCTCTGGGATGTTGTATTTCTTCTATGGGGGCGTCTTTCACACTAATCACTATCTACCGACCGGGGTCGAGGATCATCACTGCGGATTTTTATAACGAATTTGCGCAACTTTTAGGGCGGGTAAATGCCCTACCTGGTGCCCTCATTATAACCGGGGACTTTAATATCAGAATAGATAGAAAAACTGACATTAACACAAGAAAATTTTTTGATGTCTTAGAGTGCTACGGATGTAGGCAATGGGTAGATATTCCGACTCATGACGCAGGCGGAATACTTGATATTTTTGTATCTAGGAATACTGACCCACCGCTAATAACCGAAGTAATAGACGTGGGTCTCTCAGATCACAGGCTTGTGCGTACCGAGGTAGACTTTAATCCTTCCAAACCTGTCTACAAAACGAAGACGACCAGAGCGTGGCGAAAGTTTGACTTTGCCCTCTTTGAGGAAGAACTGAAGACTTCCATCCTTGCAAAATACGACTTAAATGGTAATGTAAATTCGACATCTGGCCTAGTAGAAGTCTATAATGATATTTTAACTACACTAATAAACAAACATGCCCCCTTTTCGACCAAAACCTGTGCTGTTCGCAAGTCTGATTCCTGGTTTGACGCAGAATGCCGGGAAAAGAAGAGGGCTATGCGCCGACTTGAGAGGACATACAGGAGCGGAAAACTAGCCAGCCAAAGGGAAGCGTGGGTTAGTGTGCAAACTGAATATAGGGAAACAATTCGGAGAAAAAGAGCCGATTACTGGATTACGAAGATTGAGAGTGAAGATTCGGACCCCCAGCGACTTTGGAATTCGCTTAAAACTGTCAGAGGTGAGTCTGAAAACTCAACCACGGCAGCGATCAGTCCGAAAGATTTTTCCGACTTTTTCCAAGAAAAAATCGACAATATTCGGGCCACAACAGCATCTGCACCTCCACCTACGTTCACCACCTACAACGGCGAATCCTTTACTAAGTTCACACACACTACATCGGAAGAAGTCACCAAAATTGTGTCCAGTTCACTAAACAAACAATGTGCTTTAGACCCAATCCCAACGTGGCTTCTGAAAAAGTGTCTGAAACATATAGTACCATTCCTAGTTTACTTATATAACAAATCTTTTGACTTAGGCGAGGTACCACAACTGCTTAAGAAGGCCCTTGTCTCACCAATTCTAAAGAAACCCCAACTAGATTCTGAGGATTTAAGTAATTATCGTCCTGTGTCAAATCTACCGTTCATCTCAAAAATCCTAGAAAAAATTGTGATCAGGCAGATAACCGCCCATCTGGCGAAAAATGAACTGCTGTCAAAGTACCAATCAGCTTATAGGAGGTACCATTCTACAGAGACTGGATTACTGCGCGTGTTGTCAGATTTGATGCTTGCAAATGAGTCAGGTAAGCTAGCTTTGCTATCACTATTAGATCTGAGTGCAGCATTTGACACCATCGACCACAATTTCCTGATCGACAGACTGGAAAAAACTTTTGGACTGGGTGGTGAAATTATTAAGTGGATAAAATCATACCTCTGTGGCCGAACCCAATCTGTACAAGCGGGCGAAAAAAACTCTCCCTACGTGACCCTGACTTCTGGAGTCCCCCAGGGTTCAGTCTTGGGGCCCCTACTTTTCATTCTGTTCATCAACGATGTTGCCAAAATTATAGATTCATTCGGACTTCTTTCCCATTGCTATGCTGACGATCAGCAAATCTATTTCTACTGTGCACCGAATGAGAAAGACAAATTAAAAGATATTACTGTTAAATGCATTGGTGCCATAACAGAGTGGATGTCTTCGAACAAACTTAGACTAAATCCATCCAAAACAGAATTTCTCTGGACAGCAACAAAAAAGCGTCAGTCAATGTTAGACAAAACTCCTCTCATTACTTCTGGCTGCAACATCATCCCTAAAAATGGCATTAAACTCCTAGGTGTTCATCTAGATGAAGATCTCTCACTCAAATCCCAAATTAACAAAACAGTAAGCGCAGGTTTCTTTCACCTGCGTCAAATCAAATCTATAAAAAGAAATATTCCAGCTAGCGCCACAAAGATGTTAGTAAACTCCTACGTTGTATCACGACTCGACTATTGCAATGGCATATACGCAAGGCTCCCTAAAATATACACTGACAGACTTCAGTCGGTTTTCAATGCTGCAGCAAGGCTGATAACTGGTGTTCCCAAATATTCCCACATCTCACAACATTTGCGAAACCTTCATTGGCTTAAGTGCCCTGAGAGAATCCAATTCAAACTCTGCTGGATGGTTTTTAAAGCCGTACATGATATGGCGCCACCCTACTTGTCGGAACTCTGCATTCCAAACGATGTTAATGTTAGGCAAGCAACGCTTCGATCAGCATCTTCAACAGCCATAGGTAGACTTTCAGTACCTATGCGCAATCACAATACCAATTTTGGAGACCGAGCTTTTGCAGTAGCAGGCCCAACAGCTTGGAACAAACTCCCTTCATATTTGCGAAAGATCGACAGCTCATCTGAGTTCAGAGCAAAACTAAAGACTCACCTTTTCAACTTGTCGTATCCAGAATGATGACCTTTTTTATTGTTTTATTCATCAGTAGTATTTCATTGCTCAGTCCAGGGGATTTTCTATTTGACTTTTTTTTTCACCGTTATTAACCGTTTATTACGCGTAAACAATTTTTTTAAATATTTTATAACTGACACCACGCGCAGAAATCATAACAATCGGTATTTGTAAATATAAATTAAATATGTATGTTAGTCGTAAATCTCTAGTTTAAGCCGTAGTTGTAAGTCGTTTTGTAGCGGTATTGTGTAAAAATGCCCACTTGGTCATAAAAATATGTATAGCTTAAGTCATTAGTTAAAAGTCTTAGTTGTAAATCACTCGACATTAGTCTTAGTTATAAGTCTCTCTCTATCTATGAAACTTAGTTATAAACCAAAAGTAATTAAGTCTAAGTGATCAATGCATAAATTAAGTTGTTAAGCGCCCTTGAGGTGATTTTCTCACGAAAACGGCGCTATATAAATAATCCAATCATTATTATTATAGTGATAGTAAAGCTGTATTCATTTTTCGCCGTGTATCGTTAAAAACGAATGTTTTATGAGGACGGCGGAACACGAGTTCACATGGCATTGATATTGACATACATAATTGTTGTATTCCGTTATGATATTTACTAGGAAAAGAATTATATTTTGTCATGCTTTTGGGCATGCTATTTGGCATGCTATCACTTTTTAAACAGTATTATTCCCTTCGGTGCAAACCCCACTCGCCGTGATTATAAGGAAATATCTATCTGTAACATTTAAAAAATATTTATTTTCATGTTTCTGTCTAGCATTACTATAATCATCATGTAGAATATATAATATGAACGTATGGCCTCCGTGGTCGAGCGGTAAGGCTCTCGACTAGGATCCGAAGGTCGCAGGTTCAAATTCCGGCGTGCGCAAGTAATTATTATTGGTTAATTTTTGTTATTTCACAAATTACTCATTGAAAATAAAATGTAGTATATTTGCGGAACGAGTGGAAGATACTCTCAGTATCGCCCTGGTGAAAGACCACCAATGAGAATTGAAACGTTGCTTGAAATGACTTTAGCCGTGTTTGGTGACGAGTTATGAATAGCCAAGCACTTCCTCACCTTCCTCTTCCCCATATCCTTCCCCACTCTACTACCTTCAGCTTTGCAACTTACCCCAGTTAGGGATGCAATAGTCTCACTGGGATTTTTTTAAATGAAATCTACAAACTGATTCGACTTACAGCAATAACTTACTTCTATATTACCTGTTTATACCTATACATACAAAGTTTGGTTTTATAATAAGTTATAACTGACAACACGGGCAAAACTCGAAACATGTTTTTTTTTTTAAAACGTAAAGTCATAGTTGCAAACGGTTCCATGATAAATCAACACATCGAAAATTCAACACATCTTTAAAAAGTGATATAAAGTCATTAGAAACCATGAAAAAAATAATTTAAACCTAACCTAACCTAACCTAAATTATTTAAGGCGATGCCATACGTAGTAATGCAAAATCATGTGTTTTTGGTTTGAAAATTTGGTCGCCTAGAAATGTTTCAGATACTTTAATTAAATACTGCAAGTAGAATACATCTTCGCCTTTGAAATAATCGAGTATTTTTTAGATAAATCTTTTTATAAGCCCAGAAAAAAATAACGTACAGGGCCTATGAAAACTGCTTTAAAGTTCAAAATCTCCTACTTATGAACCCATTTTCGGTTATGATTTTATTGTATAATGTGGAAAATTCAGTTATTTATAAAACGAAATTTTTTTAATATTAATGCCTGAACACCCACAAAATAAAATAAAAGGCACTTTTTGGCCATGTTTTTTTCTTGCATAAATCAAAACAAGCGGATGGTGTTATGCGGGAATTTAAACCTTATCGCCATCTACGTAAGGGTTGTTATTGATAATGGCTCCATTTTAAATATTACACGACGTAGTGCATCGCCTTAACCCAGTTAATAAAGTTTTTGTTTCATCACTTTCCATGACTTTATATAACTTTAAAGATGTGATAAATTATCATTTTGATGATTTATCCGGTCACCGTTACAAACATGCATGTCGTTAAGACACTAGTTATAAGTCATTAGTTTATTTACTTTATTTTTTAAATGTAATTAGGTAAATTACTTTTAAATCTATTTCATGGTCATATTTGTAAACATCTATGTCGTTAAGTCAGTAGTTTACTTATTTATTTTATTTAAACGCCTAGAGAGCTTTTACACACAATGCTGTGCATTTTATTTTAAAAATATAGGTAACATAGTATATAAGAGATAAGTATTAATCGCAGGTAGCTAGCTATCAGTCTTAGATGTGAGTCACTAGTTATTAGTTTTGAGTGAGTTGAAGTTTTTTTTTCATAAAAATAACACTAAACAAATCAACCAAAAATTATTATTATTATGTTGTGTTACATTTATACTACCTTCCTATAGGTGATACTATGTGTGAGTATGATTACATTAAAAAAAAAAACATTTCAATTCCACCACCAACCATACACCGTTAAATCTATACAGAGTTTTCCAATAAGAGGTGTTATTTTGATATTCAATCGTAAAAGATCAATGGTTTCGTTGTTTGTGTGGCACGTAGCGCCGTCTTGTTGAAAGTAAACGTTGTCTAAATCAATATTCTTCAATTCCAGCCATAAAAAAATCATTAATCATCTCGCGATCCATTCACCGTAACTGTTGCTCCAGCCTCATTTTCAAAAAAGTAACGTCCAATGAGTAATGACTCTGCCGGACCATAAACTGCACCAAACAGTCACACGTTGAGAATAGAAAAGCTTTTTAACAATAATTCTTGGGTTTTCCGAGCCCCAGATGTGACAATTTTGCTTGTCGACGAAGCAACCGAGGTGGAAATGGGCCTCATCACTCAAGATGATTTGCATTTGATTCACTCAAGTGAATTTTAATAATTTCAATGCGTTGTTGAAGCGTGTATCGTTCCATTTTTATTAATGGCTTAGTTTCTTCTTGTCAAATGTAAAAAAATGACAGCTTCACAAGTAACATCTATCGAAATAGCGGGCTATTCAAAATAACACCTCTTATTGGAAAACCCTGTAGTTCAGTATTCTTTCTTAACTTTTGCACGATATTATAAAGCAAGAAAACTGACCCAATTCTGTTCAACGTCTCGTTGTCTTTTCTTGTTTTGAGTCCACTCATGGTTATAAGTTATAAGTTCTTCAGCAAACAAGACATTACAGTATCAGGGACAGTCCGTGTCATCTTTAACAGGTCATCTTCAATATTTTATCAATATTTTGGAAGAGAATGACCTTATTCTTCAACGAAGTATTGGATTGAAAAAATAACACCAATTTTTCCACTTACTAAGCACCTAAGTTTTTTTTGATGACGCGCGCAATTCAATGGAAATTCACCAAGCTGCGACAACTTGCTAATAATATTAATAGAGATTTTTGAGATATCTGGTTTCAACAAGACGATGCTACGGCCCATACTGCTCGAGTTTCAATGACGAAACTGCGACAGATGTGGCCCGAGCGCTCACCTGATTTCAGCATTTGCAACTTCTATCCGTGGGGCTACCCGAAGGAAACAGTTTTTAAACATCGGCCTCACACGTTGGAAGAACTCCGGGATCGAATTCGGGAGGAAATCACTGCTATATCCGTCGAGATGAGCCAAAATGCGGCCGAAAACTTAGCCAGAAATCGCCATCAATATATCGTTGCTGGGGGCCATCATACTTCTGATGTCATCTTCAAGACTTGATTCATAAAACGGCATGATGTACCGAATAAAATAAAATAAATCACATTTCTGTATGATGCGCTGTTATTTTTAACAGCCCTTCAAAACTCTACTGTCTGTTTTGCTGCACCCTGTATTAGATGAAATGCATACTGAAATTTCTAAAAAATACGCATTAAAACTAGTTCATTGAGATTTTACACATAAATTTATGTTCATTAAATTGTTTATCTTATTATATTCGTATCGTTATTGTGAGTAAGTAATCTTCAAATAATACGAAAGGCGCATCCCTGATGAATACAATACATTAATGAGTGAGAATTCAATACAAAACTGTGAAGTTTCAAAACAAGACGACATTGTACAGTGCTTTCTACCCCGACCTTAGACAGATGTTTAACTGCACCGGGATGGAAGTTTTAATAATGTCAACTTTTTCTCGCTAACTTCAGCTTCGGCTTTTTAATGTTCCAGAGGGGTAACAGCTGAAAGGGGGTTTGTGGGAGGGTGTGGGGAGGGTGGGGTTGATGGATACGGCCATTCAAAAGGGATGCTAGTAGATAGTCAAATACGGGCAACCAGTAGAAAATGTTATTTATTGCTTGTGTTATTGATGCGGATTAATTGTTTTTACTCAATTTTTATTAATAGTGGAGAATCGTCGGAGAAAATAAAATGACCAACTCTTTATCAATCCCAACAAGGTAAAATAAAATAAAATGACCAACTCTTTACCAATCCCAACAAGGTAAAATAATAAAATAAAATGACCAACTCTTTACCAATCCCAACAAGGTAAAATAAAATAAAATGACCAACTCTTTGTCAATCCCAACAAGGTAAAATAAAATAAAATGACCAACTCTTTACCAATCCCAACAAGGTAAAATAAAATAAAATGACCAACTCTTTACCAATCCCAACAAAGGTAAAATAAAATAAAATGACCAACTCTTTACCAATCCCAACAAGGTAAAATAAAATAAAATGACCAACACTTTACCAATCCCAACAAGGTAAAATAAAATAAAATGACCAACTCTTTACCAATCCCAGCAAGGAAATTTGTTTAATTTGTATTGTGTATACAGTAGAGTTATGGCCATTTTTTAAAGCTTTATTTCGATTCTTTAGATATTTTGATATATGTCGAGGGTTTCAAAATTTGGGGTTAAAAATATATTGATTGCGATTATGTTCAAAATATTCGCGCATAATATTATTTCGTCACGAGCAGGAATATTTTTGTTTCTTCGTTTAATTATATTGTACTAGACATAAATAATTTTATTGCTTGCATTTTTATTTTATCTGTTTTATTTGCATCATATTACATCTCACTATGCATTTTTTTTCTAATTAATTCAACCTCACTAGGACTAAGCTTGTACCGAAGTTAACTATTGAGATTTGAGTGAAGCAAACATAAAGTAATCATAAACAAACGATATCCATCATATGTGCGACGTTATGCTGAGTGTACTACGTACTACTACGTTTATCATTACTAGATACTAAAACTTCATTTCTAATGCACTTTAACATAAGAAACTTCTGTGGCTTGACTTCAGTTAACTTGTATATTTATCTCGAATATTATATAAAAGCTGTTTGTTTCTTACAAATAAATAAATCATTTTATACTTGTTGTAAATCCTGATTTGAGACCGTTAACTAACTAACTAACCAACACGCCATTTTCCCCCAGGGGTAAACATAGGGGACAAACCTCCAAATCCTTTAATCATTTCTGTTTTAATAAAAACTGAATTTGTTCGGAAACCCACCGGTGGAATTTCGGAGTACGCAGAAATCTAATCCATCAAATATTCTCATCCGAATTTACAAGCGTGAAATTGTTCCTGATAAATGACCCGACCTGAGAACTGCGAGATAGCGCCCTTTGTTCGCGCTCCAGTCAAGTCTAGTCACACTATTGTTATACAAAGGTAACCCGTCAAAGACTTTTATACTCTTTTTTATTCGTTAATATTGGATCGAGATTTTCAAAATCCCTGTGTGTTTAATCATTAACCCAAACATGAGAAAAACACAACATTACTGATCTGCGATGACATATTCAGGTGGCGCAGTTAACCTTAAATTAACATTTTTTACATGTTCTCCTCCAAAGTGCATTTCAAGTAACTTATTAATATTACTTACGGTGGCACGTGTCGGACTATTATTTATCGCTCTTGCAAATCTTTCTGTTAAATTCCGTCAAAACAAACAGTCGCCACAGAAATATGCCCAAAACAAGAAAAGATGCTACGTGAGAACAAACATTACGTTTTGATTTTTTATCCTTTTACATTTATTCTGATTTTGTTGTATTATTTGCTGATGGCTAACGATAGAAATATAAAGTTTTTCTATGTACTTTGCTAATATTTCACAAATTTCTCTAATTGTAACACTTTCCCGTCATAATAAATCATTTTTCACCCACAAATCGTGCTTCCTAACATCACAATTCATTCGAGCATACTAAGGTTGGGATAAATATATTTATACAGCGCCCTTGAGGTGATTTTTCTTGAAAACGGTGCTTTATAAATTAGGCAAATATTATTATTAAATACATCCTATGGGACATTTCTGTAAAATCAAGCTCATACAAGTTTAATGTGATTAATGCAGTTTCAATTGCTTATAACCTTCAGGAGTCAGTTCCACCATGGCATCATATGTGGTGGGGCAGGCTGAATGGAGAAAAACGAAAGGAGATAGAGAAGAGAAACGCGGGGAAGTACCTAACTGTTTCAATTTAGTCACCAAACACGGCTAAAGTAATTTTTCAATCAATATGTCAATTTTTCGTTAATTTTTTTTTAATTATTCCAAAAACATATAGTATTAAATTAAAGAAAGATGCTCATCCTCTCACGTGACAGATTGCTAAAAATTATTCTGTAGATTGAATAAATGCAATTCCCGCGTAAAAGGCATTGATCCCGACTTACTTTACGTAAATACCTAAGTATTACATTTTGTTAATTACTGTACTATTTGGTCAAGGCATTTTACAGAGCAATAGAAATAATACATGATTGATGCGCTAAAACCCGAACTTTTTGGTTTCGAGACCAGCATTCACCCACCAATCCAATCAAACATCCGTGTGAAATCACTCACTCACAAACCGCTGGAAATAAATTATTACAAGCAAAAATAACTTGGTAGTGAAAAGGTTAAATTAAAACGTCACGTAATTTCCCGGCGGAATAGAAAGAGATAAACTTTCTTCCTCTGCGCCATGTTGCTTTTGTAGGAATTATCTCCCACGAGCTTAAACCCTTAGCGAGCTAAATGATGAAAAATTCAACGAGGATGTGAAATAACATTATTATATTGGACTGGTTCGATGAATTGGAAAATGGCTGTGAAGGATGCTCTTCTAAAGCGTGAGATTCTAATATAATGTATTGGAATATATAATATAATTACTATAGTCAACCTCCGATAAGAACTAAATCTATAAGAATATGTTAACGTTGGTCAAAGATTATTGATCACGAGTCGTTGTCTAAATTAGTACAAGGTTTTTTTTACTAATCTTTTTGTTAATAGGTACAAGTTTTTTTTACTAATTGTTGTGTTAATAGGTAGAAGCTTTGTTTTCACCTACTTAGTGTTTTATTCGCATTGCTGAAAATTTTCCGTAAAGTGATTATTATTATTTTTTGTAAATAATCATCAATCATGACACTATTTTTGGTCAGCGTTATATAAAAGGTATTCAAGGAAGTACTTGACTTACTTTAACCAGTGATTCCTGACATTATTTTGAGGAAACAATGTAAAATGAAATTTTGGTCTCCTGATAATGTTTTTAAACATTTTTTCTTCAAAACTAATGAAGAAAAAAAATTCTTAGACTGATCACTGGTCACTCAGCCAAGTAACCCTCCAACCTTCCACCCGTTAAAAAACTAAATAACTAACTTTTTTTTTCTTAACACTTAATGCTTTTGAACGAGCGGAGTTCGCGGACGGCGCGTGTATCGTACCGCGACAACCCGAACACTGCTCGCGTGTTTTGACTTGTTTGCGTTATACAAGATATAAATAAACAAACGTACTGCGCTCGACACTCGCCAGTCGCCACTTGACGCTCGTACCTAGAGGTTTGCGCAAATCTTTTCTTTTGTTTCAACTTATCGAAAACTTCACAAAAATATTTTGTAAGTATTATATTTCAATAATTACTGATTCATTGCATTTTATACAACTTTTACTATTATTTATATATTTACATTGATTACAATTTTCGTATTGCATTTTTTACGACTTTTACTATTATTGAATAGTATTTATATATTTACGAATAGACCTACAAAAAGATGTGTGGTCTGTGTTCCAAGCGAGATAACTCAGGAAAACGAATCCCAAGGGAGAGTCGTTATTGGTGTGCAAATTGTGAAGTTGGTCTCTGTTTGGAGCCGTGTTTCGAAATGTACCAAACAAAATCAATTTTTTTTAATTTTATTACTTTTTTATTATTATATAGTGCTATAGTTATTATTATTATATTTTTTAATTATTATGGTTAGATTGTTTAATTGTTTTTATTTTTTATTATGGTTAGTCTTGTTTTATTTTCTTGAATGTAGTTAAGTTTTTTTACATTTTTATTGCTTCTGTTTTGATTTTTTTTTTTGAACTAGTCAATTTTAAATTATGTAAAATCTTTAAATAAAAAATAAAATAACCTGATGTTTTTAGTTTTATCTTTGTTAAAAAAACTAGTATTAAGTGGTTTTAAGTTTAAAAAAATAAAAACAAAAAAGTCACCGGAGACCAAAATTTCAGTTTCATTATTTTCTCCAAATAATGTCAGAAATCAATGGTTAATGTCAGTCAAGTACGTCCTTTAACACCTATATATTCCTCCTTATATATTCGAAGGGCCGAGAAGACGTTAACATATACATTTTAATTCAAAAAGATTAGTGCCTATCTATCATCAAACCCATTAAAGAAATTTCTTTACTACTATGAATTGTGTAAATCGATATAACTAAAATTTTGGAAAAATTAAATTCATCAACTACTTACGACAGTTACCAAAAGTGATTTTTTTTTTAAAATCTGTAACCGATTGATTCTGAAAACGTCTCTAGACAAGTATTTAACTGTCTATTCACGTGGTCAGGGACCAATATTTTTATGCTCAAATATCCATTGCTTTGCTTTAGTTTTAACATGTTTAAAATCTATCCTTCAACGGAGTATATGGATGAAAAACGAGCGCTGCTCTTGTGCGGCAGACATCTCGGCGGGAAAGCGAAAAATTGGCGCGAGAATCACGACAGAGAGACGGCGGAAATCGGTTGGGCTAGGGGTGGGAATGCGGGAAAGAAAAACGGGAGGTAATGGCTAGGGTTGGGGCGGAACAATCGTCATCCCGACACCTACGCGACAGGTAACCACTCTTGCGAGCAGTGGCGGTTTTCTCTAAAGTGCGTTTGTGCGGCGAACCCCCATTAAAAATATGAGAAAATAAAACATCCTTGTTTTATAATAATATAAGCACATTATAGATAGCACGCTATTAAAATTTCGCCTTCAAAACCCGCGCCACCGAAAAATACGATGCCTATTCCAAATTTGTGCGAGTTAAAATCCGCGCCAAACTCTCCATACAAAATAATCTTAGCCGGTACAGACCCTATGACGGTGATATATACAAAATTTGGTCTTTCTTTGCAAAAATAAGACAAATTGTGTGCGCCGAACACGCGTTGTGATATCACGTGACCTCCGAACATTGACGAATGTAACCGAAGAAACCCGAGAACTTCGCGGCCGACGTTTAACCTTTGAACCATAGGGATGCAAGTTAAGTGTTATTTTTTTATGTTATATTATGGTATTTAACTTTGTAGTCATTTTTGTACATATTTTTGTTTTCTTGTTTCTGCATTTCTCCAACCGTTTGCTTATGGCATTTGTAAATCTACTACCTATTTTTAAATTTATTTCGTGCCACCTTTATTTGTTTTTTTGATGTTTTAAAATATCTATTATTTATTCTACGAAATTATTCTTCTCTAAAAAACAATAATAATTAGCAACGTACCTACATTGAGTGCTATAAAAACATTAAACAATTTAATTCCTATAAAACTTTTCTCATTATCTAATAATTGTGTCTAGGTAAAGTGATTTAAAAACAATAATATGTAGGTACCCCTCCCACTAACTTTATTTAAGTTGTGTGACTGCTGCCGTATTCGACTATTTGACGTAGGACAACAGTAAGTAAATTTTAATTAGATATGTTTATCTTCTCTTGAATTTCTGAACCCCCTGTTAAAAAAACCACGAACCGCCACTGCTTGCGAGTGAAAGCGCCGGAACCTACTCAGTCGGCTAAGGTGCTCGAGAATTTTAGTTGCACGGAGTTACAGTGTTGCAATGCCCATTAAAATTTTATTTTCTTAGTTGGAAATTATAACTCGTTTTATAGCTAATTTTGCAAACTGGTGTCTGGAGAGATAAGGGGCTGCTCGAAGATTAAAACGACGTCGATGAGAATGTCTTTCGTTTCACTAACTTTAGAACAATGTAAATACTTCAACTTCGTACTATGTAGCCACAGTGACTAATTATATCATAGCTTATATAATTTGTCCTCTCATTGCGGTCCATCAAAATTAATGTTTATAAAACTATGACAGTTTCGCTGGGCAGGGTTCCTATGCACGTACTAAGATTTTTAAATAACTTACCACCTTAAATAATAAGATACCCATCTATAAAAAGCCTTCTGGGCTGGCTAACATAGTCACCGGACAGTGTGGAGGCAAACAACACATCCTTTGGCATTACTTATGTACTAAAGGGAGACCGCAGGAGTGAAAGCGTTTTTGAGAGACAGCTAGAACTTTGAAAAGAATGTAGCAATCATGCTGCACGTACAAAGGACCTATGTTCAAAGTTTTTGTCTATTAAATACATCAAAAATCTTATTCATAATACTTCATATACCTATTCGTACCTTATGTAGCTGTCGGTATAATAATAAATTTGTGTGTGTGAGTTTTTGTCGTTTTCTTGGGCTAGCTTTAGACTTGTAAGTTTTTTCGTAAATTTACGACTTCTAGCCAATGGGCATATTGCATTTTGAAAATCCAATAAGCTAGCCTTGGACCAGTTTTTATAAAAGTATGTAAGCTTAGCGTTATATTTTGTTCCAATGTACGCCCTCCGATTAATGAATCCATCCATTTGCGCAATGTAAATATGGATTTGAATGCTCCTTTTTTACTACTCCGACATTTACTCAAGTTACCCCATGTAATTTTGACCGATTACGACAAAAAAAGTCTTACCGGATGTAACACAAC